>NC_056750.1:837115250-837177750 GCF_019279795.1 Protopterus annectens | reverse complement strand
GGAATGACAGAACTAAATAATGATAGACCATACCTATCAACATCATAGTGCATGACACATGGACAAAGCCTGACACAGTAGGTGGCCCAGAAACAGGGACATATGTACAATAGTGCTGTTATAAACTGCAAACATTATTAGCAATGAGGGGTATGGCAGTGTGGTAACACATCGAGTGTGTCATAGCCGAGGTACAGCTGTACACAATTACCAGGTATGTATAACAGTTTTTGCATGTGCCACAGAGTTTATAGGGCTGAGAGGTGTATACAGGTAAGTGTATGATAGTAGACATCACCAGCTCTTGCAAAGTGGACAATGGGAAGTGTATTGGCTGTAACAGGCCTCAGATTGTTGCAATCCACACCCCCAGAGAATATTGTGTTGACCAAACACAGGGAATGCCATTCACACATCCACATAATCACAATTGCCAGTGTTGGTTTTGGAACCCCTACCCATCTAGTTAGTGGTACTACAGTGTTAGGCAGTTATCGCAGGTGACACAGAGCTTATAGTGTGGAGAATGTTCCACAGTACATGCAATGTGAATTACATCATGTGCCCTTGTAAGGTATGGCAGTGGGGGGGTGTACCGGGTGTGAATGCATTCATAATACTGTCACACACGAGTCTACACAAACCCACACTGCTATACACACCAATGCACACACACAAACATGCAAGTACTCTGATTAGCACCCCTGCCTCTCTAGCTATTCATTCCATACTGTTATGTTGCTGTTGCACACAGCACAGGGCTTATAGGTCTGCAGAGTGTCTACAGATACCTCTACAGTTGATGTAAAAAGCAGCCTTCGTAGAGTGGAACGTAGGACATATGCTGGGAGTATCATGGCCTAAAATTGTAAACCATGGCTACTCAATGGATATAGTCCTCACTCAAACACACCCAGGATACTGGTCTTGTGCACGCATGCACACACACATGCACACACACTTGCCAGGACTGAGATCAGAACCCCTACTTATCTAGTTATTGCTACTAAATTGTTATACATTATTGCATGTGCCACAAAGCTTGTAGGGTGAAGTGCATGCCATGGTTCCTCTAAGGTGAACAACATCACCAGGCCTTGTAAAGTATGGCAATGGGATATGTACTGGGTGAGAATGGACTCAAAATACTCTAACCTACATAAATATACACAATGGCAAACACAGATACAGTCATACACACATTTGGCAGAACAGAGTTTAGCAGCCCTGCCTATCTTGTCAGTCAGTCCATACTATTACACAGTTCCTACACACAGCACGTCTCTTATTGGGCTGCTTAGTGTTATCAGATACGTCTACAGCTGATGGAAGCAGCAGGCCTCATACAGTGGACCTTGGGACATGTACTGGAAGTACCATGGTCTAAAAAATCTAAAACTCACCCCCATTGAATATAGTACGCACTCAAATACAAGATACTGTTGTCACACACACAGTCACACATTTGTCATGACTGAGATTAGAACTCCTACCTATCTAGTTATTAGTACTACAGTGATATACATTTATCACACATGCCACAGACCTTGTAGGGCGAAGACTGTTCCATGGCTCTTCTAAGGTGAGCAACATCACCAGCCCGTGTAAAGTATGGCAATGTGCAATGTACTGGGAGAGTGTAGCCTCAAAATGTTGTCTCCTACAAATATATGCACATACAAACACTTGCACACACACACACACACACACACACACACACACACACACACACACACACACACACACACACACATTTGCCAGGACTCAGATTGGAACCCCTACCTATGTAGTTATTTGTACTATAGTGTTATGCAGTTGCCACAAGCACCGGGGAGCCTATAGGGTGAATAGTGTCACAAGGTACCTTTAACGTGTATAAAATCACCAGCCCTTGCAAAGTATGGGAATGGGGGGTGTAGTGGGTGAGATGGGTATCAAAGTACTTTCACCTACAACTTTGCACACTCACAAACACTTTTATACACAGTCATGAACACACACATATTTTCCAGTACCGAGATTCATAGATTCATGTGTTCATAGGTGTGTACCAGGCTAATAGCCATGAAGCCATTACAAGCTTAGCCAGTGGGAGTACCCTGGCATCATGCCACATGAGATTTGTCCACAGTGCGTCTATCGATTATTGCCACTTGAATGATCCTTATGGTGACAATTATATTCCACATCCACTCCTCCAGATTTAAGAGGGCCAGTGAGGTGCTCTGCTTGACATGTATGTGACATATTGTCCATAATGTAGTCAGTCTCTGGGTTATGGACCAGTCCCTCACTATGTTCTGTTGATTGTGGTAATGAGGTTGTTCTCCACAGCATGTGGTGCAGACGAATTGGGATTTCACTAGATGTGGCATTCCTAACAAGGCTGGGCAGGCATGTCTTCGTCAAGCAGAGAACACCTGTAAGTAGCCAAGGTGTGACTGAGAATACTTGGAGGTATTGGACTCTGTCCCTATAGTACAGTTGTAGACATAGAGTCCTATTTATGAGGTACATTTGCAGTCTCCCCAGTTGTTGCAGGTGTCTAGTGAGGTACATGGCAAATAGGCTATTGTACTTGATGTTTAGCCTAATGAGGGGAGAGTATAGAGATACATAGTTCTTTCCTTCCTGGATGCAACACCCTTAGTTATGAGATGTGCCACATAGATGGACTTTTTGTCCACAGTGGCAATGTGGTGGTCATAAGAGAGGTTGCTGTCAACCTGTATTGCCTGACCTCTTATAGCAATGTCTGTGTTAAGTGGACTATCAGCGATGCGGTAATTCATAGAAACCATGTTGATCCCAGAGGGGATGGCGAAACATTTCTTGCCATTGAGCCTAAGGCCATTGTTCAGACAACAGTCGTAGGTCTGAGTGGGGACTGTATGAAGGATGTCAACATAATTTGGGGATGTAAACATTAGTACGCATCCTGCAGTTGTCTGCAAATACTGTCAGCCAGAGTCCCTTTGTTTTGGGCTGGATGTCAAAGGTGTACTTATCGTACATGGCAGGAACCAGGCCAGACCCTGTGGTACTCCAGGGTGAAGGGCATACCAAGTTACTTCTAAGGTGAGGGACATCAGCAACCCTTGTAAAGTATGGTAATTGGAGATGAACTGGTTGTGGACGGCCACAAAATACTGCAGCCTCCAGATATACACACATACAAACACAAATACACTTGCACACACATTTGCCAGGACTGAAATTAGAACCCCTACTTAACTATTTTGTTGCACTATAGTAGTATGCAGATATAAACAGCACAGAGCTAATGGCTGCCCAAAGGTACCTGTAAAGGTGACTGATATCATCAGGACTGTAATGTAGGGTGATGGGAAGTGTACAGGGTGGTACACAACTCAAATGGTACAACCTACCCAGGATATGTTTCTCACACACAAACACACAGACACTTACTTGCCAGTATTGAGATTAGAACCCCTGTCTATCTAGTGATTTGTACTATAGGGTTAAGCAGTTATCGCACATGCTACAGAGCTTACTGGGCTGACAACTGACCAAAGGTGCTGATAAGGTTAATGACATCAGCAGGACTGATAAAGTAGGGCACTGGGTGAGAAACTTATCAAAATACTTCTAACAAACATACACGCACACTTTACACCTGCAAACACATTTGATGGACCTGAGATTAGAACCCCTGCCTAGCTAATGATTTGTACTATAGTGTTATGCAGTTATCGGAAGTGCTACAGTGCTTCCTGGGCTGTCAACTGACTAAAAGTGCTGATAAGGGAAATGACATCAGCAGGACTGATACAGTAGGACACTGGGTGGGAAACTTATCAAAATCCTTTTTCTTAAAAAAATACACACACACACACACACACACACACACACACACACACACACACACACACACACACACACACACACACACACACACACACACACTTCAACACCCACACACACATTTGCCAGATCTGAAATTTGAACCCCTGCCTAGCTAGTGATATGTACTATAGTGTTATCACACACACTATGGAGCCTGCTGGGATGGCAACTGGACAAAGGTGCTTATAAGGGTAATGACATCAGCAGGAATGATAAAGTAGGGCACTGGGTGGAAACTTATCAAGATACTTCTTCTTACAAACATACACACACACACTTATACACCCACAGACACATTTGTTGGATCTGAGATTAGAATCCACGCCTATCTAGTGATTTGTACTATAGTGTTATGCAGTTATCACACACACTGCAGAACTTACTGGGCTGACAACTGGACAAAGGTGCTGATAAGGGAAATGACATCAGCAGGACTAATAAAGTGGGGCACTGGGAAGTGTTGTGGGTTAGAATGGCCTAAAGCTGTTTCACCTACAAACAAACACACACTCCCTCACTCTCACACACACACACACACACACACACACACACACACACACACACACACACACACACACACACACACACTCTCTCTCTCTCTCTCTCTCTCTCTCTCTCACACACACAGTTGCTAGTATTGAGATTAGACCCTACCTATCTAGTTATTTATACTATAGTGTTACACAGTTATTGCACATGCTACAGGGCTTATATGGGTGAAAGGTGTCCAATGGTACTTCTAAGATGAATGAAAGCAGAGGATCTTGTGAAGTACGACAATGTGAAGTGTACTGAGTGAGAACAGTCTCTTAATATTTGAACCTATAGACACACACACACACACACAGGTGATGTGATATTATAAACCCAACCTCAGTACTGTTATACAATGGGGCTCACCTTTTATAATGGCATCTACAACTGTTTACAACTGGTATGCCACTGTCCACAGCAGGACATCACTGTATGCCATTCAGGGTATATGTGTGTGTGACTCACTCTGTCTGTGTCCCCCTGTGTCTTTCTCTCTCTATCACTGTCTGTCTCTCACTTCCTCACATCTATGTGTGTGTATGCTTGACATATGCTGCTATCTGTTTCCCATATATATGAGTGTGTGTATCTCTTGCAACAGATGCAGATATATCACACATGGGCCACCTACAGCTAGCTGAGGGTAAGCGTGTGTGTGTGTGTGTGTGTGTGTGTGTGTGTGTGTGTGTGTGTGTGTGTGTGTGCACAAACATATATACACAATGCAGTCATATATTCCAATGTGTATTTCAACATGTCCTGTGATTCTTTGTGTAGGAACATGCCTAGTGTGACCTTCTATAGTTAGAGTGGGACTTCGTTCCAGAGGGATGTGCACTCCAGTACAGGGTTTTGTGTGCTACAGCCGTACCTCTCAGGAGTACACAGGACTTTCCTTGGGGTACTGGGTTTGTTTAGCAGACATTTTCTGATATATCTGTAGTCTGACACTGCAATGTATTCTGCCATTACTTAGTGCCAGACATCCTCAGATCATCACAGTGCTTTATCAGAGGAATACTAGTATGATGCATAGACCAATATTAGGAGGGCAGCTATGTACATTCTTGCCAACAAAGCCATTTGTGATGTGTGGCTACAGCAAATTGAGTAATGACATGCTATGAAAACAGTTCAGTAACCTGGTGATATACTGGCTGGGGATTTCCTGCTTGTGTGGTATCTTTCTAACCTGAGATGTCATATACTTGTGTGGAGATACCTCTCACCTATACATTTTTGTCAGGTTGTCCAGGTGTTTGGCTAGAGGTTTCATCCTGTCTATGTAAACTTGTGTTTTTATGGCAAGTTAGTTACATAAAATTGAAGAGTGACATTACAAAATAGTGACAGACATTACTATTTCATAGCTTCATAGGTTCATAGGTAGGTACTAGGCTATCTACCTGAAGGCATTTATAAGCCTAGCTGGAATGTATTGGCTTTTGCCAGCCCATTTGATTAGTTCCCTGTGCCTCTGTCCAGCAGAGCCATTGAAGTGATCCCCTGGGTAAACCTTTGGTTTCCCATCCACTCGTCAAGGTTTCTCTTGAAGAGTGTTATTGAGGAGCTCTGCCTAATGTAGATTGGAATCTTGTTCCAGAGCATGGGAAGTCTCTGGGACAGGAATCTATCCCCCAGCATGACCTATTTATTGTTGTGGTGAGGTTTAGATCCCTAGTGAGTGTGGCTCTAGGAGATATGGTTTTCTTTAGGTGGAACATGTCCATCAATTCTGAGTTGGACATGGTCTTGTATGTCAGGCAGAGATCACCTCTGAGTAGGCAGTATGCAACCGAGTACAGCTGGAGTTTCTTCAATCAAGCTGCATAGGGCATCTGTTTTAGGCCAGTGATCCTCTTGATGAGGTACTTCTGTGGTCTTTCCAGCTGTTATAGGTGTCTTCTAAGGTACATCAGAAATGGGGCATTGCACTCGTAGAGGGGCACAATGACCTCTATTCATCTGGATGTAAACCCTTTTGTGATTAGGTGGGCCACACAGAAGGATTTTCTAACCACTTTGGCAATGGGATTATCAAAGGAGAGATTACTATCTATTTGGGTCCCCAGATCCCTTATTATGTCTTCTGTATTTAGGGGGCTACCGCCTATGTGGTAGTTTGTGGGTACTTTGTTTTTTCCAAAGGGGATGACTATGCATTTTTTGGCATTTAGCTTGAGGCTTTGGTTTTGACACCAGGTATCTGTTTCAGTGAGACCCTTTTGGAGGATGTCTGTGTCAGCAGGAGAGTCAATTATAGCCCCTAGTTTGCAGTCATCTGTGACCTTGGACAGCCATAGTCCTTCTGTGCTTGCCTGTACCTCTGAGAAGTATATGCTGAACGGGAGGGGTTCTAGGACTGAGCCCTGGGGAATGCCGCTTGTAACCGGTTTAGAGTCAGACCTAGCTCCTGCAACTCTTACCATGTGGGTTCTGTCCATGAGCCAGTTGACCACCCTCGTGACATAGTGGTTTATGTTCAGGCTGGTGAGCTTGTCTATAATACCAGAATGGAGAATGGTGTCAAAGGCCTTTGTGAGGTCTAGGTAGTGTGTGTGGACCACCTTTCTTTCATCTATAGCCTTGGTAACTGTCTCAAAGAGTTCTATCAGGTTTAGGATGCATGATCTGCCCTTAACAAATCTAAACTGGATAGGGTCCAGTGTTTGGAGGTTCCCAATGTCTGTGTTAATGAGATCCATGATGATGCAGTCCATAGCCTTGCAGACCAAGCTAGTCAGGCTTATAGGTCAATAGTTCCCGTGGTCTGTTGTGGCTCCACCTTTGTGGAGTGCAATAACGGTTGCTGTGTGTCAGTCTGTGGGAACGTAGCCTGTGGAGAGGCTGAGTTTGAACAGTGTGTTTAGGTGAGGGGTTAGTTCATGTTTGAGTCCATGTAGGATGCAGCCTGGGACACTGTCCGATCCAATTGATACTGTGTTTTTTGCTTTGGAGAGGGCTGTGTTAACCTGAGTGTCTATGATTTCAGGGCTCTATATTCTTCTGGTATGGCTATGGGCCCTTTTGGGGGTGAGAGGGGGGTGACATTTGCACTGAACCTGTCTGCCAGTATGTTGGCGATATCAGTCAGTTCAGTTTATTTTATGCCATTCTGCACTAACTCCAAGCAGATCTGAGAATTGCCACTTAGATTCTTGACATAGCTAAAGAATGCCTTGTGGTTATCTTTGGAGTCCTTGGCAATTTTTCTTTTGAAGCTAGCCTTGGATGATTTTATGAGGGATTGTAGTTTCTTGCTGATACTGATCACGGGTTTCTTCCCTTCTTGGGATTTTAATCTTTTCTGTACTAGTTTCCTCCTTCTATTGTATAACTTGTTTATGGCAGGGGTCCACCAGACTGGTTTCCTTTTCTTGGAGGAGTGAGTCTTGGTTTTGCTTGAGATAGCACAATCCGTGCATTCTTGTAGGTGCCCGTTGAGTGGATTAGTATAGGATTTTGCAGCTTGGGCAGCATTATCCTTTAGCATGGGAGCTTTGAGACTTTCCACCTTGGTCTTAAGTAACATGAAGTTTACTTTTGAAAGTTTTTTCACGGTGGTTTCTTTGACCGGGGGTGGGGGCCAAATGTAGATATCAAGAGTGATTAGTTTATGGTCAGATCTAGCCAGCAAGGGGGTTTATCTCTGGTGTGGAACACCGGTCGACCATGTTGGTGATGACCAGGTCCAATATGTTGTCACCTCTGGTGGGGGTGTTGACCAGTTGATCCAGAGTGTTTGAATTTAAAAATTCTAGAAAATGTTGGGCAAGGGAGTTAGTACTTGAGTAGTTCTCCCAGTTAATGTTTGGATAATTGAAATCATCCAATGTCATGTTTGGTAGGACCTTTAGGTTCCCCAAGTGTTTCCAGAAATGTGGAATGGGGGTCCTGGGACATAGTGGGTGATCTATAGCAAGCTACAATTTGAATTGCAGTTTTGCCCATTGTTAGTTGCACGTGGATGATCTCTGAAGCATCATGATGTGCCACTAACCTGGAGGTGTGGGTATCCTTGATGAATATGGATACGCCTCTGCCTTTTGTATTTCGGTCCGGGTTTTGTGGCTAAAATGTATGGTATGAGTTGTAGCCTGGTAGTGCTGGGGTGCTTTCTGGAGCCTTAAACCAGGTTTCTGTTACTGCACATATATCGATTTTCTCCATGCTGAGGAGTGCCTTGAGTGTGTGCATTTTGAGGTTTAGACTTCTGGCATTTAGTAGCATTACCCTCAGTTTTTTGTTACTTGTGCTATTTATGGTTGTGGGTTTGTCTTTGGAGCCTTGCCTAAGAAAGGCACTATGGTGCTGGCAACAGCCTTGGCCAGTATTTGAAAGCCTACGGGTGATAGATGCAAGCCGTCTCTAGCAAAGCAGTGTGGCTTGTCGAGCATGTCATCCCAGGCTGACAGACACTGGATCCCCTTTGAATGACATCAGAACCTTAGCCAATTGTTGAAATTGATATTTTTTTCTTTATACCGTGGTATCATTCTTGGTGAGGGCAGGATGCTACTCAGGGTCAGGGTCATACCGGCCTGGTCTACAAGATCAGAGAGCTCTTCCATGTCTCTTTTCATGTAGTCCAGGGAGGTATGGCTCAGGTCATTCACACCAACATGGGCAATGACAAAGTCATATTTGTACTTGTTCAGGAGTGACCTGAGTGCTTGTGTTATGTGGCGGATCCTGGCACCCGACAGGCTGCTAACAGTGACCTTCTCCTTAATCAGCCTAGTGAGTGGGACATCAGTGTGCCTGACTATAGAGTCACCTATTACTAGTGTGTTGGGTATGTTATGTTGCCTTAAGGGTTGTGATTGAGTGGCACACTGGTTTTGTGAAGTATGTGTTTCATGGTTTGCGTTGGGGGGTGGAGGTTGTTTGGATGTCTGATTTGGAGGTCTCTGTTGCTTTTGCAGGTTTTTATTTAGATCCTCCGAGTATGTTTTTGTGTATTTATCTGTGTTTTTTGCCAGTGGTGGTTTCATAGGTCTATGTGAGACTGGTGGTGTGATGCAAGTAATTCCCTTCTCCTTTTGACTGTCAGGTCCAGTCTTGGGTTTACAGAGCTTAGCCTCCAGTTTGGCTGTATAATTTCATCTCTCACATGTATTAGTGTTTGATGGTAGGAGGAGAAGGTTGTCTGTGTACATGAGGCAGTTGTAACACTGCCTCAAAATGCCCAGATTCACCAGTTGGACTGGACAGTACACCTGAAACTGCCCTTTGGACATGCTTGGATAGGTACAGTGAACTGTTTTACTGATTGACTGGTAATGTTGAATACATAAGCTTCAGAAAATTCCCACTAATGCAAATCCCTCTCCGTACCAACTTTCTCAGTATGTAAGGAGATATTTACAACACGTGCCTATCATTGTGCCTTTGTTCAGCTTTATTTCTGCTCTTGTCCAGACATCTTGCTGTCAGAGGTTGGGAGTTATGGGTGTGGGTTTGGAGTGCATTCTACTGTGCAGGCATGTCCATTATATGTAAAAGCAAACATAAGGAAAAATTATTATTGAGAATAATCACTGGCAACAGTACCAAAAAGCACTTATATTCACAAATGCCTTGGCACCTCAGCTACACACCCTTGAAGATGTCCCTTATATTTGTAGTATATTCCACAATGCACTGTGACTTCCAGGTATGTCAATGGCAGAGCAGTGGGTGTCTCTGACATGCATAACAGTTGGCACTGCAGTTATCTGCACATAGCCCTGTTAAAGACAGCACTGTACCTAGGGCACTACAAGACGATTGCTGGGAGAAAGTGATGGCTAGATCCTGACAGTATTAAGCACACATACATATAGCTCATTGACCCTGCATATTGTGGACAGGCAACATGTTTTCATGTGTATTGGTACAGCCCCGCCAATGTATGCTATGCTGCTATTTCCCTGCAAACACACATGTTACTGCATTTGTGTGGGTATATGGGGGGCACCTGTCAACTGTACACATTTGCACAGACTATGTGATATTTGTTTTACATTTTGGTTCCATTTAGCATACTATTCTGCCCTGTCTTGGGGACTAGAGGCATATCAGTAAAGAGCACAGGTCAGATTGCAATGGCATACATTTAAGTTTCAGACTTCTTACTCTTCATAGCCTAACTGCAACTGCAGGTCCTGCTGTGCTATCACTGTGTGAGTCTGTAGGGGGGTAATTCAAAATTGCCACCATTTGTGTGCCTTTACCAGACATTTCTCTGTAGTTTTCTACAGCTGACTTGATGTGTGGGTGTGAGGGGTGTGTATGGGACCCCCCACACTGACATCCATGCCTGTAACCTATGCCCCCCCAGTTAGTTGTCCCCACACATATACTGTAGTGGGATTTGCCACCTTGGGTACTACTGCATAGTGTGTGGAGGCCAGTTTTGACCAGATATTTCCTGGTGTCCCATATAGCTGTCAGTTGTCTGCTGCTATCCCAGTAGGCCACCCCATTCCCTTGCATGCATGCAGCATTATCATAAATAATCAGATCATCAGATCACCTCCACTTAAAACAGTTAAGAAATGCCACCAAGAACGATATTCTTAGAGACAAAAAAAACTTCTACCTTCATCTCCAACAAACTAACCAACATACTCCACAAAAATTTTGGTCAGGGATAAACAAACTTCTTCAGCCAGGTCACTCTACTAGTCCAGCCCCAGCAGGTTTTAATCACAATAACTCCAACCAGATCCCCAAAGCCTTTAATAACTACTTTACAGAAGCCATTCAAACACTAGCCAACTCTTTACCACCTTTTACTGCTTCCCCACTAAACACCTCCAAGACTTCATCTCCTACCTTTCAAATACAACCTGTACCTACATCTTTCATCTGTAAGCTACTTCAAAAACTGAAACCTTGCACCCTTCTGCTGACAGTCTCCCATCTGAATACCTACAAATTGCCGCAAAATCTCTCTCCTTATTAACAGAACTATCTCAGAAGGCAAAATCCCTACCATATGGAAAGTATCCCACATCATCCCTTTACATAAAGGTGGATCTTCTATTGAGCTTTCTAACTTTCGACCTATTGCCTTACTCTCCCCATTGGCTAAGATAATGGAAAAATGTATTCACAAACAATTACTTAACCACCTACTACAATATAACCTACTAGCTAACTGCCAACATGGCTTCAGACCATTCCATAGCACAACAACTGCCCTACTATCCTTCACCGACTCTATAAATAAAAATCGTAACAATAACTCTTTTTCCTCTGCACTTTTTATTGACCTGTCAAAAGCCTTTGATATGGTTAACAATAACCTACTTCTAGATAAACTAAAGGCCCATTCTCTTGATCTACAAGCATTAAAATGGTTTAGGTCGTATCTGGAAAATAGACAGCAAGCAGTTATTTGGGATAACAATCTGTCTACATTACTTCCAGTAAATATTGGGGTACCCCAAGGCTCTATCTTAGGTCCCCTTCTTTTTTCCTTATTTATTAACGATCTGCACATGAACATACCTCAAGCCACCTGCATTCAATATGCAGATGACTCCACCTTAATCTGTACAGCTAAGAACATAGCTTCTCTCCAGTCCCTCACCCAAACTGTTTTTCAGAATGTTGAAAACTGGTTCATGCAACACTACCTTCTCCTAAACCCCAAAAAACAAAACTACTGCTATTTTCTCCAACTCTTAAATCACCTAAGGCATTCTTCTCTATAACCTCTAACAATGCTACCAACATAACCCCAGATACTACAACCCGCCTACTAGGTGTAACAATTGATAATCGTCTCAACTATGATGACCACATCAACTCCACCATAAAATCAGTTAACAAAAAACTTGGTACCCTCTATAGAATTAAACCCTTCCTTACCCCTTCTGCCAGGAAAACTATTGCCCAGATCCACCTAATTTCTACCCTTTTCTATGCCTCTGCTATATACACTAACCTATCTAAAAACAACCTCTCCAAACTTTCCACCTGTTATAATAGCATAGCTAGATTCATCACATGCTCCCCCTTACTCACCCCTGCCTCAACCTCAAAAAACTTGAATGGCTAGAACTGCAGAACCATATACTCTATCAACAATTACTTATCACTCAAAAGACTCTATACCACCCCAACAACACACCTATCCTCATTAATATGATTATACCATACAAAAATCTGACTACACTATGCTCTGCTAATAAGCTCCTAGTTTCCTCGATTAAATCCAACAACAAAGCTGGTGACTCTCTCTTCACAATCACAGCAGGTAAAAACTGGAATCAGCTTCCTTCTGAATTATCAACCCTTGCTTCCACTTCTTTATTTAAAAAAACATCTTAAAGAATATCTTAAAACTCATTGGCTTTGTCCTTGTGCTAACCCAGACTGATATATTTTCACCTTCCTGCTCTTATCCTACTCCTCTAACCTCTGCCTCCAAATCTAGTTACTACTCTTTTCTTCATAGTAAGAGAATAAAATATGAGGGCTTTTCTCTCTTATTTGGTATTGCTCATACCTACTATTGTGTTTAGTACAATTTTTTAGTATAATTTGTAGTATAACTTTTATTGCTTAAAATTTTATTATTATAATTTTTCTTCTGACCAATGCTACCTCTGCATTATGATTTTGAATGTCTTTTATATATTGTTAACTTTGTCACTGTTCATTCTTGGAGCTTTTCTCCCCGGGCCTCTACTGAAAATGGACATATATCCAGTTAGACTAGCCCGGTCAACAAATGTAAAATAAAATAAATAAAATAAAAATAAATGCTAGCAAAACATACTAATCCATTTATTTATTGAATACTGACTTACCTTGTGCTTGCGGCAGTTGTGAGGATGGTGCTTGAGGAATGCTTATGTTGGATGCACACAGTACACTGCCTATACATGGTAAATTACAGGTAATGTGATGTGTGTGTCATCCATTTTACTGTGTGTGCAAGTCAGAGAGAGGTGTCATTCCCCTGGGTCCCTACAGTGTCAGTGTGTGTTCTATGCGTTGCATCTTTGCCAAGACCTGAGCATACTGGGCATGCCTCTGTCTGCCTACAGCAGCAGGCTCAGGTGCCTCCTCCTCTGAGTTCCTCTGTGCCTATGGGAACTTTGGCAATGATGGTGGGCTGTGTGGCCCTTTCCCATGCTGTTCCTGCTGTAGCTGTTTCTGCAGGATCATATTGTGTAGCATGGTGCATACTATGAACCTGTGTGTAAATGTGGCTGGAGAGTACTGCAAGGCTCCATAAGATATGTCAAGGCAGCAGAACCATGACATGAGCATCACAAACACATGCTCTATAATGATTCTGGTTTGTGAATCTGCCTCATTATGGCATTCTTGTGTGGGTGTGTGTGCATTTCTGATGGGTGTCATTATTCATGGCTCCAGTGCAATCCCCCACCAGCCATATGGGATGCCCACACAGGCAAATGCCTGGTACAGCTGTGTCGAATGCCAGATGTGGAA
Organism: Protopterus annectens; assembly: GCF_019279795.1. Classification (NCBI taxonomy): domain Eukaryota; kingdom Metazoa; phylum Chordata; order Ceratodontiformes; family Protopteridae; genus Protopterus; species Protopterus annectens. The sequence continues at coordinate 837,163,893 of NC_056750.1, read as the reverse complement.
GTCGTGATAGCTTCCAGGGCTGCCAGCACACACATTCATGATAATGCCCTGGGCATTGCACACGAGCTGGCAGTTGATGGAGGGGAATCCCTTGTGGTTTATGTAAACCCTACCCTGCTTACTGGGTGGTGCTTTGATCTGGATGTGCATGCAGTTTATGACACACAGTACCTCTGGGTATTCTGCTACATGGTGGAACAGATGCATATTGCTGGTCCTCTCCTCACAGGTGTTGGGGAAGTAAATGTGCTCACTGGCATGTGGCAGCATGACATCCAGGAACTGGTGGAGTATCCTGGATGCAGATGCCTGTGAGACCCCCATGATGTCCTCAGTAGGTCTTTGGAAAGTACCTGTAGCTAGAATACTTAAGGCTACACATACATTGGTATCCACTGGGATGGGTTTCCCTCTGTTTGCTCTAGGTCTGAGTTGAGGCTGGCACAGCTCGGTGATTTGCTGAAGTATGTCTCTGCCACCCTGTAGCACTCTACTATCTCCAGATCATGTAGCCCCTGCTAAGGTACCCTAGGTCTGAACACTCTTCTCCTCCTTGTCTGTGGTGGTTGTATGCATTAACCTCATCTCCACCCTCAGCCTCTAGCACATACTGATGGATCAAAGAAATGGCAGCCCCTAACATTTTCCAGTTAAAACTTCCCCACATGTGTACACCAATGGTGCAGAGTTTGTGGGAAAAAACAGACTGTAAGGTGTTTCCATAGTTTATACTGTTGTGCTGCAGATGCTGCCTGTATGATTGGCTGACTATGATGCATTCCACCTGCACACTATGTAATTTGCTCTTGATTGCTTTTATTCTGCTATTTTCCTTTTTTTCTCCTTCCCATTTCCTCCCCTTTTAAGTCCCGAGGAGTGTCGCGCAAACCTGGTGCCCAAATGTAAACAGTCCAGTTATTTCTGGGAGTTTTTTGTTTTGTTTTAGACTGGGTGCGTGCTGCACAAACATGTTTAACTAATGTAAACATGAAGAAATGGCCCTCCCTGGACACAAACACTCTCTTTATTTCATGGAATAGGTCAATACAGCCTCAGACACACCCCCTTGCTTAGCTGTGCTTAACTAAGCTTATCTGTGTGCCATAGAGCTCCAATGTGCTTACAACAAGCCTGACACACCCCCTTTTATGTCAGTTGCTCATCCTAGTTACACAATTGTGCTACAGCACCTACACAGTTAGGTGCAGTTTGGCACTTAGAAGATTTTTGTGATTCAGTAAATTTCCCCACATTTGCATACCCCACTGCCTTAGTCCATAGTTACTGCACTAACAAGAGCCTTTCCCCTTGACAACCATTGTTCCCTGGTATTGTTTTGATTCTGCATGCCATAGTCTATAATGGCAGAATGCAGATTTCCTTTAAAATCGAGTTTTCACATTTTTTTTATTTTCGGCACAATCCTGTTTGCCCTCCACTGCCCTATGCTTAAACTGCAGACATCGGCCAAAAAAAAAAACTTGATGTTTGTAAAAATGAAGCACTTTTTCATGGCCATTGGCATGCCTAAAGACTATAATACATGCTTTTTTAGAGCCGTCATGCCTCCTTTTTGTTATTTGCAGAAAGGTTTTCAGTTAGTAACCGAATACATTTCTGCAACTAACACTGTTCTTGCACGGATACCTGCCTGCTTGCTGAATCGCTAATTCACCTTATTTGTATGGTTTCACAAGCAAATGAGGTAATTAGCATTTTGCACTAGTGCACAGAAAATAAATCATTTATTGAATCCTGGGACATGTCATTAATGTTTGCAAAAACACTTAGAAGGAGGAGAAGATGAAGGAAAGAGTTAACTAAGCTAAACAAACTTTTGTTCTTAACAATATTTGTGTAGTGCATTGTATCTGCATGGTATAAAGTTATTTTCCAGTGTAATGGGGATACTAAAGTATACAGGTGCCCCTGTTTTTTTTTTTCTTTCTTTTTTCTCTTTCTTTTTGCTCAATTTTAAGAAATGTAGGCACTGCAATGTATAACAAAAAAAGAAGAAAATTCTGTTAAAAAGGAATGATACAAGAACAAATTATTTGCTCATTCTTGCATAGGGGAATGACTGGATTAAGGCTCTTGGCTTTATCTATTAAGTTTTAAAAGAAAGCAAATAAAAAAGAACATTGAGTATAATAATTGTTCGCATTTGGGGTGGGCAGTTGGCAAAATGGTTAAGGTGTTTATTTTACAGACACAGGGTGCAAGGTTTGATTCTCCCATGGGGTAATTGGATAGGCATAAAATGTCCCATAAGGGCAGTTAGCTTAGTGCTAATCTATAAACGTATGTCTCCATAGAGACAATCAGATAAAGAGCAATAGAAATTGAATACTTCTTTCTTTTGTTGGATTCAGTGGCTAAACGGTGATGATTTCTGAAAGCATTCAAATGTTTCTCCTTCTGGGAAAGCAAGAAAGATAAGACAAAACCAGACAGCACTTAGCAGAAGCACAAACTGCCCTATGCATCTTAGCATGGATAACCTTCATTTTAGGTTAACCCATGTCTTTGAGTGTGGCTGCCAGTTTGGGGCAACTGTTCCTATTAAGAAGGCAAAACTACAATATTTGAAGAAGTACATAGTTTTTGTGTTCATGCATTTTGAGGTGTATTTTTTGAGGGCTTTCAATAAAACAAAACGATTTGTACAATGTGACATAGGGTCAAATGGATATGACAAGAAACAACTGTATAAAAGGTAAACCTGCAAAACATTAGTGTCTGCATGTAACACAAAAGCTGGAACTAGATACTTAACAAAAATGTTACAAATAAAAGGTGGGAATAATAACTTTTTAACCTAATGAGCCCTTCAATATTATCTTTAAATATTAATGATTTCACAGATATACACAAAAGAAAGAGTAGTGAACTATTTTGAAAAATATAGACTACAAATAGCTATGCTACAGGAGACATTTGGAAAAACTGAACATGTGAATTTGATAAAGAAAGGTTATCAGGGTATTTATTTAGTGGAATACCTGGGACATAGGAAAATAGGAATACTTATATTAATTATAAGAGGAGTTCTAATAGTGATAGAAGAAGAAGATAAAAATATATAATAATAGTAGATTTTTAGTACTAAGGGGCTACTGGCAACGCAGTAGGATTACAGTGCCATATGTTTAAATTCCACCTAAAACTGCTGTAATGGAGCTTAAGATTATTCTGGGAGAAATAACCAGTTTTTAGCAGGGAATATTACTTATAAGTGGGGAATGGAATTTGATTTCCAGCAGGGAAGATTTGTCTGAGGCCCTGAAGGGAAATATAACAAAGGAGAGTAGATTTTTGAAGAAATTCTCGAAGCTAGTAGAGTGTCTCTAATGGCTTGTTCTTTGCTGTTGCAATTCCTTTCATAGCCTTGTTGTTATCATCCAGTATTCCTTCCTAGCCTGGGACATCTTTTCTATCTACCACTTTTTCCTGCACTCCTTTCTTTTGATGACTTCCTTGACCTCTACATTCCACCAGCAGCTTTTCTAATGTACTTACTTCCACACCTGGTTCAGCTATATATCTGTTGTGCAGTCCTCACACAACTCCACCTATTTCCTTTTATTCTCATGGTGCTAGATCCCTGAGAAATTCATTGAACTGTTGTGTTTTCCAGTCAACTTCCAGGTCTTCAACCGGGTCTCTGTTGACCTCTAAGTCTTCTCTCATCACTGCTTGCAGTTTATAGTGACAACCAGTCATTTATGCTGTGGGCCAACTGTTTCACTGGGGTTGACTTTGCAATCACTGAATCTACCCCAGTGCCCTTTCTTTATTATAAGGAAGTCTACCTGAGCTGCATGTTGGACACTCTTGCATGTGATCTTGTGACTGTCTCTTTTGCTGAAGCATGTGTTGATCAACACCAAGACATTTGCTACAATGAAGTCTAGAATGGCCTTTCCTTCCTTATTCCAGTTGCCCCATCAATGTGGACCCTCATATCCCATCCTGTCTGTTCTGCCATATGCATTAAGGTCACCCATTATCAGCACCACTTCAAGTTTCCTGCTTTATCTAGCAGGTCCTGCAACTGCTGTCTGAATTCACTCTCTGTCACAATTCTGCTGAGGGGCATAGGCCGAGATTATGAGTACTGCCTTATCATTAGGCTGGAGTCTGATTGCCATGAGTCTGTCATTAATTCTGATCACACCCCTCACTGCCTTCTGAAACCTTTTCCATACCACAATTCCCACACCACTTCTAGCCTGTCCTCTTCCTGTGTAACATGCTCTGAAACTCAAGCCTACTGCACTTTGCTGCACTGCCCTCCTACCTTGTCTCCAGGGTACATAGGATGTCCAGCCTCCTCCTTACCATCATGTAATCCACTTCCAAGCTATATCGTAGTTCATGTTTGACAGGTTGATTGGCTTTATGCCCAGCTTCCGCTCAACAGAGCTATCGTGGTTAACCCAAGCTGGGCAACTGGACACTGGCCAGTCAGTTGTTTATTGACCCAAGGCTGCTGTGCTTTATGGTGGACACATATACCTCTCCCACCTTTAGCATGGGTCTCTGGCATAGATCGGAGTAGGCTGGGTCCTCACCCCACTTATGGGCAAATATACATGTCCTTTGGCAACAGTAGTCAACACAACTGAATTACCTAGAGCCATATTTTACACTGTCAGATCACTAGCCCTGCTACAACATGCAGTCTTTAATCTGCATTCTCCTATCTTGAGGATACTGTGCACCACAGTATATGCCCAAATCAGTTGGTCTATACAACTCTTCCCTCTACAAGGCCCCATATAGAGCCTGTGCTGCTGCCCACAGCTCCATTCTTTGATGAGTTTGCCATGGAAGCACTCAGCATGTTTTTAAGATTTGGGAGGAACCCCACAGAGACACAGGGAGAACATGCAAAGTCCAAACAGGCTTTGACCAGAGGTCAAGCTCAAACCTTGTACCTTGTGCATGGCAGTAAAGACCTTAACCATTATGTCAACTGGTCTTTTACAATAAGGATACAAGGCCTAAACAATATGTCCTTCATGGACTGCCTCAAAGCCCTATCACTATATTCAGTCTCTTTTAGACTGCTGATAGGTGACCCGTATCTAACATACATGGCATCTTCTGACCCAGTACTGATGGACTTACTTCATATTGGTAAGTCAAATGTTAACAGAAATACTCAATCCAGAGACCTATACCTATTCTGCAATAGGGACAGGTGTATCTCACGGAAGATACATCTGCTCTGGAATAGAGTCCATATCCACATAAAACAAAGCACATCTCTTTCCATACTCAAGTGCAACTCAGATCTACGGATGGAAACTGAAAATCTACCCCAAGACTGCCGCCTGTATGATTATGTACAGATGCAGCTTCTAAATGCTTTATCCTAATGCATGTGTCCCTCTAAATATCTATGTTTTAATCTCATAATTATCACTGGAGTAATATATAAATATAGAACTTCAAAAAGGTTAGGTAAATTTAAACTCCAATGGGACGGGATAATTTTAAGCATGAAATGGGATAAATAGCTAGGCTTAAAATGGAATGCAATAGCACTGTCCTATCAACATATGACCCTATAAAACAATAGTAAAGAACAGAATTTTGATGCTTTGATAATGAATAGCCTATGGGACTAGGAAGGCATCACATCAAGGGGATTGATATATAAATGAAAATAATTGTACAACAGCAAATTTAAAAATGAAGACCAAACAGCATTGGATAAAATAATTTTGAATAAGAAACAAATTAATCATACTTTTGAACAGGCCAAAGTAAAATATATAGACTATGATATTCAGAACTAGAAAATTAAAAAAAAATGTTCCTGTGCTCAGATGGTGCTATTAACAAATTATATAGTACAGTTATAAATAAATGCAGAATATCATATTCGGAAGTAGAAAAATTAAAAAAAATGTTCCTGGGCTTGGTGCTATTAACAAATTATATAGAACAGTAATAAATATATACACAAATATATTATGGAATTATCAAAGAAAAGTATCTTCACTCATGAAAGGGAAAAATAGTATTTATTTTTAAGAAGGGACAAATTAGAAATCTTTCAGTGCACTGTCTCATAAAACTGATGGATAAATCATGAAAGCCTTTTTATTAAATCATTCTGCATGAAATAAAGACAGTGATGAGATGAACAGGAATACCTAAACAATAACAACTCACTTATATAAATTAAAGATCTGCACAGTGTTCCTGCTTTGTTTTACAGCATATAAGAAAAAAAGATATATAAATAAGCAACAGGTTTTTTTTTATATATTTTTTAACGCGTAAGCAGTTTTGATTCCTTAAATAGAAGAAAGCTGTGGGAGATAATGACAAAGAAAGGTTATAATAATGGGCATATCCAAATTATTTCACCCCTAAACAATTAGTCTTGAGTGTAAGTTTCAGTGAAAGTAAAATTACAAAGCAAATTTTCTGTGAAAAGGGAGTTAAGTAGGACTGTCTCCTACCTCCCATAGGTTTCTAATTTATGTAGATAAGGTAATGGGAAAATGTATCATAGAATGTTGTGTCTTTCGGCTTTTCCCGGTTAGGGGTCGCCACAGCAGAACTCTGGTCTGCTAATGATTGGTAGTTGATTTTTACGTGCCGAGTTACCAGCCCTGATGCACAACCTTTAACGAAGGTATGCCCATTCACGCCTGTCTCCACCCAGAAGACGTTCTAACAGAGAATCAAAACAGACAGCGTCTTACTGTGAGGCAACAATGCTACCGCAGCACCTATATAGAATAAACATATTATAAAGGCAAAAGAAAAGAACTGTTTTATAATTGAAATGCAGAATATACCATAATGTTAACTATTTTAGGGGTCCCCACTGCCTATTAGTCATCAATCTTCTTGATAAACTATTTGATACCATCATTCCCCTATGAGGTGAGAGGCAACTGCAGGAGCCTGTTACTTAGGCAGCCATCAGGAGTCCTGGTGGATGATGTGAGTGTCTACACCACCACAGGAGTATTTTGGCAGATAAGGTCCCATTTAGATTTATGGGTTCATAGGATGATACTAGCATATTGGCCCGGAAGCCCTTATAAGCCTAGCCAAGAATTTCACCCATGTTCCCACAAAGTCAGCACCTGTTTTGTGAGGAATTTGTGAGGCATACTGTAATAGTGATCTTATGAAGAACATATCACCATTCCCTCTCCCAGTCACTGATTCCCATCCCCCCTCCAAACTCGTTTTGTACATTAGCTACCGATCAAACTTTGGACATCTTGTTCAAAGTTAGGGCTTCATCCTTGGGCAAGACAGAACCTAGGTTATTATATGGTAATTTTAACCTTAAATTATTAAGCATTAAAAGACCAGGTAAAAAGACAGAGATGCATACATGCATAGAAATATAGTTTAAATATAAATATCTCAGAATGTAAACTATTGATATTTAGTTAAAAAGTAAATGCTGAGACTCTATGGAAAGTGGACAACTAGAGAAAGTATATGAATGTTAAACTCTATGTCCTGTTTTCTCAGATATCCCAGCAATGGACTAGACATTTTCATTCTTTGAAAATGCAAATGAAGAACTCAGTTTATATGCTACAGCAATAGGTTCATAGGTTCCCACGCTGTTATTATACAAGAGGTCTAGGCGCAATACCCAAAAAAGTAGACCTCTCATCTAGGAGACCACAATATGCAAAAAGCAGACCTCTTGCCTAGGAAAACACAATATACAAAAACAGGAGATAAAATGAAGATTAGAAATAACTACTCTGATCATGGAGATCCATGATACATACTCCAGGAGTGAATCTGTGAATATTGTCAAGTTATTGAGAATAGTTTTAAAGAAAGCTAATTCATTCCATTGTTTTTAAAGGTTAAGGTGATCACGTAGGACAGGCCCCAGGATTTAATAAAATCTGTGTAGGTACAGTGTAGAGCCTACATGGAATGCATCTATGTACATGACCACGGTTCACCCTCAGCAGTGTGTCATGCATATTAATGATGGTGCACTGCCGAGGGAGAGGATAGGAACAGGAATATTAAATGGACAGAGTTATGGTCTTATGTCTAATGGGTTCAAGTCCATAGCAGTCATAACATGTCTGTAATTTAATTTACTGGTTTTGTTTAATTTAATTAAAAAAATGTTAAATATGGTAATGCTGTGTGGTTTCAAGCACTGCTTAAACATGCTAATGACTACTAAATTTGCAAGGTGCTTAGCTTTGCTGAAACCAATGGTTGTGTGAGTTTTTACACTGCTCAGCTCTGCTTGGTTGGTTTTCACAATGCTAAGCAATGCAGTGCTTTTTTTGAATGTTGCTCAATGATGTGTAAGGGTGGGAAAACAGCAATAAGCATTAATTCTGCACTATTCCTTGGAGTCTAATCATCTGTTGATATGGCAGGCGGTGCTGGAGAAGGTACATGCTTTTGGGTGCAGAGATGTGGTGTTCAGGAGTCCATGGTCTTTGTTGAGCTCCTAGTAAAGAATCATGAACCCAGGCTGATGCAGGATGATTTCCAGGGCTCAGAGTGTAAGATGGAGGCCTGGGACCAGATGGCCAGGGAACTCATCAGAGCTACTGATATTCCCCGCACTGGTGAGCAGTGTCACCACCATTATAATTACCTGAAGAGGAGAACAAGGGGAACCTTGGACACCTGGGTCCAAGGGGCAAGAGATGGCAATGACCCACTAATATGTAAGTATGTTTTCCACTGTTTTACCAAAATGCAAGCTGAATGATTGCAAAACTGGTATGCATAATGGTGTGCTTTTCTCTCAACAGTTGCAGCTGAGAGGGCTCACAATGTTGAGTGTGAGTGTGGTAAGTATGGATTTATTATGTTAACTGTAGTGCAATAAGCAAGAAAGAGTAAAGCATTTACTGTAATAAAGTATACACAAGAAAACCTGTAGTGCAATAAATGGGCAATTAAGAGCCATAGTGCAATAAATGAACAATAACAACTGTATTACCAATAACAGTAAGCAAAATGGTGTACAGTAGGATTGTGTTGTCATAACCATTGCAGTAGTGCTGTATGCACTGCATGTCTATGGTAAGGTTGCTGCAGTCAAGTATACCACTGTAATAGCTGTAGAATTCAAAACTAATGTCCTGCAAACTGTATTGCTCAACTCATAGCGTGGTCTAAGGCTGTCTTCAGGCCAATATCAGTCACATAATGCTCTTTGTTCCTCCTACTCCAGATAATAAAGGTGTATAGGTGAGGTAGCCCACTCTATGGACAGATATCATGTTTAGATGTCACAGAAATTTATCAGCAATACCAATAAAGTGTTAAGAAGCACTGCTGATTCCTAAATAAATCTGTCAAACTATTTCCAGTATGGCTGTATTCCTTGCATGTCTATACTAAGTTGCTGCAGTCAATTATTGCATTATTTGCAGATGTCCCCTGCAGTCACAGCTATTGCAGTCTATTCTCATGTTTTCCAACTAAGGCATGACTGCTGTCTAGTTTATGTACTGTATACAAACATGCCTCTCAAGTGTCATGATTTCTCATAATGTAATTAAAACTGCTTAATTTGTCTGTCACAGTATAACCAGGAAAATTATTACCTGGATTGCAATGTATTACCAAATCATCTTACAGAACATCTTGGTAGTCATATAACTCCATGTTATGTGAAACTGGTCTGTATAGTTGTGTAGCTGCACTTGTCATTGCTTAACCCATGCTGACCCATGCTAACAGCTTGAGAGGTATGTACATGCCACATCAACTACAGCAGAATTGTAGTCACTGTACTCAATACTGACACTACACACCATTAGAGTATTTACTGGATTATCACTGTATTCAGAGATATTATTAGCAGTGTCAGTAATGGAATGTTTTTCTCTCTCTCCCCACCCCTTATCTTCATGTATTTATTATTGTTATTTATTATTATGATTAATATTAACATGTTTTGTTAAACTCACTATATTTTGGTAAAGTGTGATTTATTATTGTTATGTTTTATTATGTTTCAACAATAACATATTTTGGTAAACTGTTTTTTTTGGCCTTATGGTTTAATTCTTACTGACATGCTGTGAACACATTGACTGTTATGTTATTTAATGATGTATTACACATAATATACATTAATATGTATTTGGATTAATAAATATCATGTTCCATTCTGTTAATATTAACAATGGTTTGATTATTACTAACCTTAACTTATTGCTATACCTCATTTACCATAGCAGGTCAAGCTAAGTCAGATCTGGCTGATCAGCCTACCTTGTGCCTCCTCTGGCCATGGCACTGGGTCCCAGCAAGTCTGGGACCCAGACTGATGGTGCCCCCTCTGCTACACCTGCACTACCTGCGGTGTCATGTAGTACCACCCAATGGGATGGGGCCGAGCCTACCTCTGGGATTGGTGGTGGAGGGGGAGTCGTCACATGGGATGAACTGTCAGTTTTGTTGCACAGGATACTGTACCATGGTTTTGACTGCTGCCTTCACTGGATTGAGGGCATGCTGGCCAACCTGGTGGGGCAGCCTCACCCCCAAGGCAGTGATGGAACAGTGCTGACATTCCCATGGATGGGGATGTGAGTCACACTGCTGCTTGTGGAAGCACATGGGACTTAAATTCAGCAACACGCTCCCTATCCAAGATGTTCACCCCATCATGTGTCATACACCACCCATGTCTGCTGTCTTGTCTGTCTTGTCTGTCTGCAAATGCATCGTCACCAACTTAATTTACCCACCCACATGTACCTATGTCTCTTCTGCAGCATTCGACTATCAACTTTAAAAAAAATGGGCGCTTGTCCCCAAAAAAAAAAACTAGCATCCCATACATGGCTCTCCATTTTGCACACATGTCTACTGGACACAGATAATTTGGTCCAATTGGCTTGACAATGCAGTTATGTTGTCTGAACCCCTCGTTCTGGGGGTGAGAGTTCAAAGTCATGTACAAATTCTGTCAAAGTGCACAGTTGCTGTTGTACAAGAAATGGATAGCTATGTTTCTTTCTACACCCTTCCTGCATATCCCTACCTGCCTTTCATTATGTTTTACCCCCTGCTTGCACCCCATTTCACCACTTTCCTATCTCACCATTTTTCATTTCTTTATATTTTTTTAGAGAGGTGGTATGTGAAGCCCCATGTCATGCAGCTTCAATAAGCTCAGCTAAATAGATCTATATTAAATATACGTGTTTTTTATTTATAATAAACATGTAAACAATAAACACCTGTCCCATTTTTCAAACACAAAACCATTGCACCTGCAGACCACTGCATTACCCTGCCACACCACACAGCTCTTTATTAAAACATGTGGTTTAAACTAAACATAGTAATTGTCAGTTACAGTCATTAAGTATGTTTAAGGGGGCTCTACATCGCACCACATCCTGCAAACCTAATTAAAAAGTAATGGAAAGAATGTGAGTGTACATTAGACTCTGGTGCAAGACTACACCACTAGAGAGCCAAACACATAATAATGGATGTAAATGAGGCCTGTGGTAGCAGGCTAATGTGCCCCTTTATCAGCAACATGTAGTAATACACCTGCTAAGGCATTAATGGCAAAATATGTCTTCAACTGGGACCCTGGTGCAGAAATACATCTGTATAGAGTCATGCACATAGTGATGGATATAAAAAAGTATGTCACAGCCTGTATGTGTGCACTTATATCTTGCAAATACAACTGGTGTAGCAATGTCTCAGTAGCTCAGTCTGTTAAATGCCTTGTGAATAGTACATTTTGCCAGTCACAGTCCTAGGTTCAAATCCAGTGGTGTGCAACAGCGAATTTACAATATTGTGAAGCCAGCAATTAATGACTGAGTCATGCCCTTTTTATCCACACAATGCATTTCAAATGAAAAGTCTGCTTTTCACTGCCAGAAGTCACAGGCCTGCAGGTAGGAACACATTTCACATATCCTTACAGAAAAACTATATCTGCATAAAGTGTCACACCATGCATTAATATGCATCCACAGAGCATGTCAACTCAGGTACTTCAAATAAGGGCCATTAATATTAGAGTGCACAACACAATCCTTTCAAAGTATCAGTGCACATTATCACAGCAGCACAGCTAACATACACATTGGAAGTCCCTCCTTGTAACAAGGACTGCCCTTATACATGCTGCAAATTACAACCAGACTGTAACACATGGCCTGGCAGCTGCTCAAATGGTGGACATATTCTTATATTTATAACCCATCTTGCTTAAGGACACACCAAATATGTTGCCTAGTACTCTGTTAGTGATACTGTTGCCTAACATACTTACCTTAAACACATGCCTTAATTGGAGTGGAAAGGGTGCCCTCTCTCTGGCTCTGCCTCTACAATAAAGCTGACACAGCTCCCACAATTATTCCTACAGCTTGTTGCCCTCCAAGGTGTTCACACTCTCTACCTATGTCTATTACCTGGACCAGCAGCTGCAGTCTGTAGCACACACATCTCTATGTAAAAGTTTCTGCTACAAACCTACCCTCTGTTAGAGTGTAGTCTCTTCACATGAGTAATGTCCATCACAACATATCAGAAAGGGGCCCTAATCTACATGAAGGCCTTATATATTATACAGTGGTTGCATGTCATTGGCTGATGGTAGTGTAAATCAGCTGCGTTGGCTGCAATTAGCATTTCAGACCCACAGATTGGTTAAGAGGCAATCACCTGGTAATGAGAAGCTTGTTAAAAAGGCAAGCAGCTGACTATGGGGAAACAGTCTCTATGAGACTTTCCTCACACAGAACACGCATTTGTGAAAACTTAACCATCACCACATATCAACAGAGGAGTACTGCACTCCATCAGGTATGTAACCTTTTTTGTGTACAACAGGATGCAGATGTGTGAATATAGTTATGAGGAATAGGGATTACAGCATTAAGCCTTTCTTAGACCTGTGATAATGACATGTCATTGATCTACTGCTTTCTTATACCTACAGAGGACGTACAATACATCAAGGGTGCATTTTTTTTTGTCATTGTGGCACACTGGTCTCATTGTACTGTCCTGGGTCTATATTATATATTCAAAGCTTCAAAATTTTGAACCTCATATGTTAGACAACATATAAGCAAAACTTGAAACCTTGAATATATAATAAAAAAGTTTAAAAAATTACCTTAACTCTCTGAGCAGGTGGGGGGGGGGGTGCAAGCCCTCCTGCACCCCCAACATTGCCCCTACTTAAATATACCAACTCTGAGACCATACTTCAGTGCAGAAAAGGGAAATTTTCCTATTCTGCATGTACGGAGCCATTGCCTTTCACCTTCGAACTTTTCAAAGTTCAATCATATGGTGTCGACCATATGACATTCGAATTTTGAACCATTCGGCAATTTAATAGGGACCCACTGCCCCTTTATAGTTGTAACATCACACTGCTATTTGTTTGGCACTGCTCTTTTGACATATTATTGAGGGGGTTGCCTGTAGGGGACACACTACCATAGAGTTCAGTGTTGGGTGTATGATCATACAGCAGTATCTGTAATGGCACACATTGCTACTATCTTAGTTGTATCTTCACACTTAGTATAGTTGCACATTGTGGAGTATGACATGTGTGAGCAAGCAGACAATAGTGCCAGCCATTTTGTCCTTGCTGTATCTCTACCTAGTGTACTTCCATGTATGTGATCCTGTAGTGTGTTCCCATTTTGTTGTCTTTCAGGAATCATGCACCCTAGATGCCGTGCACTTTTCTTGAGTGCAGAGAATGAAATTATACTGTAAGGACTCTAGAAACATCATGACATCCTACTGTCCAGGAAGAGGCAAACAGGACTGCACTGTGGACTGACCTTGTCTGTGACATGAATGTCACGTGTCATCAGGGCAGGAAATATGAGCAGGTTCAACACCATGCAATGGATGTGATCAATGCTGCATGAAGAAGTGCAGCAGATGCAGCCAGGCATTGTGGCATCACCGGTGGAGGGCCTGCAGTGGAACAACCATGCTTGGCCACTGAGGGATTCCTGGTGAACCTAGGCACACATGACAGCTCCCTGGCATCCATCACACCATATATCTTGAATGTTGGTGCCATAGTTTCCACAGCACAGGAATGTGCAGGTAAGTTTAGTTTGGTCAGCATTGTAATACTATAGCATTCAGTGTGTCAGGGTGTGCATACTTTTACATGGGTATCAGATCTTTGTTCTTTGTGGGGCAGAGGGTTTAACCTCAGTTTTGCTTTCATACTCAGAATGTAACCAATACAACAATTAACACAATAGCTACTGTAAATATGAAATGTATGGAAGCATTACCTCATGCTGCAACATGCAGTGGTACTGACATTACCTCTCCCTCAACTTTTCATAAGTCTATCAGGTATTGGCCAAGCCCATAGTCCTGTTCCTAGTAAGCATGACACTGTTTTGTTATAGATGCAAGTTTACAGCAGTGTAATCCCTAGACTGTCATCCAAGCTTGCTGCTTGTATTGCTGTACTGTTAGTATGATTGCCAACTGCACACATATTTTATGATTGTATACATGCTAGAGTCATACCTATGCCTTATAGGTGTGACCACACTGATAGATGTGATAATAATGTCAGGACACTACAGAATGCTATGTGTGTCAACTGTGCAGAGTCAACACTGATGTTGACAGTGTACTTCACTGTTGCTGATGAGATTGCAGTGTAATGAGATGTTATTTTTAAGTAACTACAACTGTTAGTGGGAAGAGTACTGTCTACTGTATGAGGCTGGGATTTCAACAGGTCAGTCATAGTGACAACAATGTATAGACCCTTATATATATCATAACATAGTATTGCATAGCATAATAGTGCAGATATTAATGTACTTTTTTTCTTTCTTATCACAGATGACTGGGCGGTTGGTGTCTGTCCCCTATACAACCTGATGTCAGTGTCTACTCGGACTCTGATGATGATGGTGGCCACAGTGAGGAACAGGCAGGGGTTTTGGGGGCTGAATCTCTCCCAAAGGCTTACATCCCTCTTCTGCCTTCATTGTCACTGCACACAGTCAGTATGCCCACACATACCCAGCCCCCAGAGGCCACAGATATTGCACAGTCAGAGGGTGGAAACACTGAACAGAAAAGTGTGGCAACTATGGCTCCAGTGAGTGTACCCACTGGCCATAGTCAGAGAGCTGGTGAGGTCCCACACTGGTGGATTGACAGGGGTGCTTGTAGCTGCTGTCCATTCACACCTATTGCAGGCATCACATCATGGGTCCCTCAGCACATGTTTTGGGCCATCATGGAGGCACAGGCATGTTCTGCATGGACACCAGATGTATGTTCAGGGTCATGGATGCAGCACAGTCTGACATCCATGACTGTCCCTACCACAATGGGAACACCCTGGATCGGTTCAGTGATGCAGTGGACAGAAGGTGGGCTGAGACAGTGTCTGTCTTGGACTGCACATTGTCTGTGCTGTGGAGCAGCGTGTGGATGAAGTTGTCAGCAGACTTATGATGTATGTCAGCAATCCCATCTACTGAGAGTCATGCACACGCACAATCAAGTTCCTGGTGTGGCGGTCCAGCTCTCCACAGGGAGTGTGCTGTCCACACCATGACATGGCAGGCCATGGGCTCCTTGTCCTGGGTGTTCCCATGGGGGACATGGTCCCAGCAGAGAGCAGTCACCATCAGGTACTAGCACTGCTTCTGACCTTGGGGAAATACAGGTGCTCAGGCTGGCAGGAAAGCTGCTAGTTTCTCATGTTCTCCAGTGCCCTGAGCTACTGTCGCTAGCACTCCAACATCCAACTGTCACACATGTCCACTGGGGCTAGCACTGGCACACACACTGTTGTCACACACCATTGTATGACAGGCACCCCACCACCACTGTCAAAGCTCTTGTCACATATTTACCTATTCCTTCCTGGGTCCTGTCACACACACATGCTGTCAACCATTTGGGTCAGCCTAGGCCTCCTGTCACACAACACCCTCTGAGCAGCAGTGTGATCATCCTGTCCATCGATCCAGGCTCCATCCTGCATGTCAATGACCTCATGTGACTATATTGGGTGACTGCTATGTGTAAGATGTACTTGTGTAGCAATGCAGTGTTTTTATATCATGCACTGCTTGTATACTTGTATGATACACTTTGTAGCTGCCATTGTCAGATGGTCCACATGTATATGTTGTGCTGTGTATTTGTGGGATGTTGTACTATGTGCATGATACCATATGTTGTATGAAGTTAACCGTTAACCTGTTTCTTTGACTAACTGGGTCTGTTACTTTAGATATGATATGGCAATAAAGCATTTAATATGTCATGTGCAAATATGTCTTGGCAGAAAATTCAGCTTCAAGATGGCATAAGCATGCAGTCATATGGGTACTATATATTGTAAGGGAGATAGCAATGGACAATTCCGGCATTCAGTGTACTGTGTAGGACCAAGATCTGTGAAAGAAGACTTTCTACCCCTAAGTGTTGTGACCATTTTGGGTTTAATAGCCTAAGTGCTTGTGTGTTTGGGAAGACCCAGAATAAATCTGCCTGTTTCCCTGTTTCACATTCATGGTGTACCACTTATGATGTATGTGTCCATGTGCATGTTGTTGTGTGTTATATGATGTACAGTATGCTGCATCACATGTGTCATTGGCCTGTTTCACATGGGTGGCAGTACCTGTGTGGTTAGTGTGTGTTATATTTGTATGTTATACTATTCACTGTGTAAGGTGTATAGAACAGGTGAGAGTTCACAGAGTCTGACATGGATGTTGTCATCTTGACATGGGATCTGACATGTGTACAAGATGGCCATGACACATGGGACAATAATTTATAGGATAAACACCACTCCATTATGGATGACATGTACTCCATACAGTGATATGTCTACACCATGTGACATTGTATCATGGTGGTGTGTGGCTGCTACCATGGAACCTGTGTGTGGTGTGGTGACATGAATGCACCTGTGTGTGACTCACAATATGTGTGATTGCACACAGTGTGTGTGTAGACTGCCACATTCAGTGTAGCATTGATAGTCTGTGTAAATAGGACAAACCTGTGGTAGATTTTATAGGTTTTCGTTCAGACAGAAGACAAACCAAAGAACTGTGGTAGGAGTTCTGGACATGTGTTATTTTTCAGACATTCCTTGTTCAGGCAGGACATTATTGTTTCCATATTTGGCATTTAGTGTTTCAGAGTGGCTTTTCCAATCCTGCTAATGTACTCAGAGGTCACTGACAGTGGCTGTAACTGCAGATAGGGAGTAGGTAGAAGGGGTACACTAATAATAAAGGATGGTGAACTCCACTGGTGACTGGCATCATTGCAACATAGGTCTCCAAATGCTATCTTCCCAGAGTATGACTGTCAGACTCTTGCCTATCCACCAGCTGACATAACACTCTCTACATGACATACACAGTTTCCAGCATGGCCTGCTGGCTTAATACTGCCATACAACTTGTCAGGCCTTGGTTGGTAGATAGAGACTTATGTCTGACGTCCATTGCATAGTGTAACAGTCAATGGGCTCTGCCGGTTACAGTCAGTATGCATGATCTGGCCTTGAGCAAAAGTAACAGTGTTTGGTTCAGTGTCAGTAGGTGTATGACAGTGTTAGTGCTCACATCCATGCTAACTCCTATCATGGCATTTCAGGTGACATGACTCAGAAATCTGGGGACACCACTTTGCACTACATGCTAGTTACCTCTGTGCAAGTAAGTATTGCAGTTACTTCCAGCGTGTTGCAAGACGAGAGTCATGCAAGGTGTCTGTACAGAACATAGACAAACATGTTAGGGAAGTGTAATATGTACAAACAGTGTTGCTTAATCATGCTGTATCTCACTTGCCCAAAGGATGGTCCAAATCCTTACACACAATGCCCTGGAGCAGTGCTGTGACATCCCCACATGGGGAACCAATGTATTGAATTATGAGTTTACTAATATGGGTGACCACTATAGCCCTCCTGATGTGAGGTCCTCCCTGGTGGGATTTGGCCACAGACTAGTCTCCTTAGAGCTACTTAGAGCTACCAGCATATGCTCCCCCCTTTCTAGACAATACAGATATATATGTCAAGAAAGCCATTTATTACACAACATGTGATGTACATACTCAGGGGTGAAAGAACTGGCTGCACAGGTTTACACTTAATGTGCCTCAGATCACCATGTTTCTCCAATGGTATGGCAAGAATCCCATGGCATAGCTGAGGGGCAAGAATCCCATGGCATAGCTGAGGCCACAGTAACCTGTAAGTGACATACTCATAACCTCCACTTATTCTTCCCTCAGCATGCTAATATCTGAGTGCAATGGCCATTTACTGATGTAACTTTCCAAGCAGTACTGGCAATTGCACACAACTGTATGGTTCCTCACAAGGACACTTCACATCTTCAGTATGTGTTCAATGGGGATTGTCTGCAATGCATGTTATTGTCGCCTGTGGCATATAGACTACTCAGAGGTGATCTGTGCCTTGCATACAGGGCAGTGTGTGACCCTGCTTTATTGCATATGCTGCCTATCTGTAGGACACATAGTAGATGGATGACTCACTCTAAGGGCGTTAATCTAGTATGTGGCATTAGTAATACATGCTTGTGGGAGAGATTTGTCTAACAGACTTAAACACAACCTTGAAACAGAAGCCTGCCTAATGGCACACAGAGCACCTCAGTGCACTTCAGCACATGCCATCTGTATGATTGGCTGGGCTGTCATCTCAACACAGGGTGTCTGCCTGTGCCATTCTTGGATTAGGGCAATATGTGCTGGTCCTGTAACTATGGGTATAAAGATGTCTGTGATTGTGAGGGTTGTATGGACATTATGCTAGTTAAGTTCAAACATCCTATGGTTCCATAACATGATATAAAATGCTATAATAGGCTCACACACAAACATGGCTACATTGAGGCTAGCACCACTTCCAATCACTGCATACAGGACACACCAAGGCACACGTAAGGCAAGTTAGCTGTATGTAGACAAGAACACTTACCTATGTAATGGTACATACTACAGATGACAGTAAGTGTTGCACGCAACACACCTCATGTCTGCTAGTATTATCAGTTTAGGAGATATTATGGTTTGACATAAGCAGACCTTTGTCATGGTCACTTCTTTGGGGGGGTGCACATCACTTGCTACAAAAAAAAAACAATGCAAAACCCTATCTATTTCTAAGTTACCAAGGTTATCATAATTATGCCACATGGACATCCACACACCAAGTAACCTGGAGTGAAATTAGAACCCCTACCTATTTAGCTTTATACACTAAATCTCACAGTACTTATCGCAAGTGTCACAGCTTAAGTCTAGTATTATACTGTCAGCTGGTAGTCTTAAGATGGATGACATCATCAGGCCTTGTAGAAGAGGGCAGCTTGGAAGCCAGCAGCAAGTTACAAAACCAAAACGTGCATCACCATTGTAGGTGGATAGCCCATGAGGGCATATCCATTGTTTTGCAGGGTG
Source organism: Protopterus annectens (assembly GCF_019279795.1). Classification (NCBI taxonomy): domain Eukaryota; kingdom Metazoa; phylum Chordata; order Ceratodontiformes; family Protopteridae; genus Protopterus; species Protopterus annectens. The sequence continues at coordinate 837,144,387 of NC_056750.1, read as the reverse complement.
ATACACACACACACACACACACACACACACACACACACACACACACACACACACACACACACACACACACACACAGATGCACACCAAGTAGCCGGGGTGAGATTAGAACCCCAATCTATCTAGCTGTAGACATTATAACTCATGGTACTTATTGCACATGCCACAGTTTATGTCTTATGGTACACTGTCAGCTGGTAGTCTTAAAGTGGATGACATCATAAGGCCTATTAGAAGAGGACAATTTGGAAGCCAACAGCAAGTTACAAGGCCAGAAAGTGCATAGCCATTGCTGGTGAATAGCCCATGAGGGAACGATCGTTGTTTTGAAGGGTGATATACACACACACATGCACACACACACACACATACACACATACACATCAAGTGGGTTAGAGTGAGATTAGACCCCCTACCTATCTAGTCATGTGCACTATAGATCACAGTACTTATCACACATGCCACAGGTTAAGTCTGATTTACATGTGATTGCATTACACAAACTAGGCTTGTGTTGAACAGCATCTGTTGCCTGCAGAGTATTACTTCATACTATTATCTGTATCTAGTATTCTAGCTGTGAGATGACTGTTATTATCCTAGTTATGTGTGTACAGTTACCAGTATGGCCATATGTGGCTGCTTTAAGTTATATAGGCAAACCTGTGGGCAAGAACAATGTGCCCTGTCCATGTGTGAGTTGACAACATTATAGAGCTGTTCATAGAGGAGCTGTTCATAGATTAGTACTAGGCTAACTGCCCTTGCAAGCCATTTTAAGCCTAGCCAATTATCCCCTGTGAGATTCAAACCCTGTACCTTGTGTTTATAAGGCAAACACCTTAACCATTAGGCCACCCTCCCAACCAAATTATACATTACACCACCTGCTCACCTGTGTCTTTCTATGTGGTGACATCAAGTGGACACAGGGGTCTGTAGGTGAGTGGATTATGTACTGTTGTGCCCTTAATTTGGTCCTTTGAGGAATAGTATGGATGCATGATAATGTACATTTACTCATCATTATTAGAGTATGTAGGACAATACAGAGATCCACACACACGTAGTTCTGTATATAACAGGTATATGTATATATATATATATATATATATATATATATATATATATATATACATATACATATATATATAGGGAGAGTCTATGTACCATTTTAATATACATAGCTCTCTCTCTCTCTCTCTCTCTATATATATATATATATATATATATATATATATATACATATATATATATATATATATTGGTATATATATCTGATACTACATAGCAATAAATATATATAAATATATATACACATATATATATATATTGGTATATATATCTGATACTACATAGCAATATATATATATATATATATATATATATATATATATATATATATATATATATAACTTTGAGCTTTGGCCAGCTAAGACCTATATGCAATCAACTGGATGTATAAGTGAATTTAAGTAAATATTTATCTGCACTTTTTTAAATAATACAGCATTTAAATTGATTTATTTGTGTTGCATTGAATACTATCTAGCTGGAAGTTGTGGCTCTGTTTTTTCAGTTAATGCTTGTTAGAATTCCTGCATAGCCAGTGATAAGTGGGGGTAGTTCACTTCATTGTTGTTCAGTTTCTAACTTATATAAGTGGTACATTTTGGATTATTTTCGGCTTAAACTCTGAGCTTTGGCCAGCTAAGACCTACATGCAATCCACTGGATGTATAAGTGAATTTAAGTAAATCTTTATCTGCACTTTTTTCAAATAATACAGCATTTAAATTGATTTATTTGTGTTGCATTGAATACTATATAGCTGGAAGTTGTGGCTCTGTTTTTTAAATTAATGCTTGTTAGAATTCATGCATAGCCAGTGATAAGTGGGGGTAGTTCACTTTATTGTTATTCGGTTTCTGCCTTATATAAGTGGTACATTTGTGATTATTTTCTGCTTAAACTCTGAGCTTTGGTCAGCTAAGACCTACATACAATCAAATGGACGTGTAAGTGAATTTAAGTAAATATTTATCTGCACTTTTTTCAAAAAATACAGCATTTAAATTGATTTATTTGTGTTGCATTGAAAACTATCTAACTTGAAGTTGTGGCTCTGTTTTTTCAGTTAATGCTTATTAGAATTCCTGCATAGCCAGTGATAAGTGGGGGTAGCTCACTTCATTGTAATTCGGTTTCTGCCTTATATAAGTGGTACATTTTGGATTATTTTCTGTTTAAACTCTGAGTTTGGCCAGCTATGACCTACATGCAATCAACTGGATGTATAAGTGAATTTAAGTAAATCATTATCTACACTTTTTTCAAATAATATAGCATTTAAATTAAGTTATTTGTGTTGCATTGAATACTATCTAGCTGGAAGTTGTGGCTCTGTTTTTTTCAGTTAGTTCCCCACCTACCCTCCCTGCTTTTGTTTTGGTGTTAATCTTGGTGGCTTTGAAACTGCCCGCCCCTCTTGTAAATTTGCATTTGGATACTCCTCATGGGCCCACCTCATTTGCTCACTCAAAAAAAAAAATGCACTTTTTTCATCTGCTTTTACTGTATTTGTGTTTCTTCCTACTTTATTACTTTATTTTGCTTTTACAACATCTTAAAAGTACTCAATTGTATTTATTACTGCTTGGTGTAACTATCATTCAAAGCCTTTTGGTTTAAGCACTTGAGCCTCAGACCAGTTGTTTTACATTAAGAAGGTTTGTAGTCTGCACTGCTGTGGCAGGACAGGTAGCTTACATCCTTCTAAGTTGGGAACTGCTGATTGAAGGCGCGGTGTCTGTTATTCTAAAAGTGTATTAGTTCTGGTTTAAGCACTTGGGCTTCAGGCCAGTTATTTTACATTAAGAAGGTTCGTGGTCTGCACTCTTGTGGGAGGACAGGCTGGACTTCTGCTCCTCTGAGTTGAGAATTTCTGGTTAAAGGCTTATAGTGCCGCATATTTTAACTGTTTCTTACTGAAATTGGTGTGCCTTGTTTGCTGTAGCATAGACTAGATCCAGGCCTGCTGAATCTAGCTTTGTTTGTCTAACTTGAGCACTAATCCAGGCCTTCTTTTTTGGAGAAGGTTCCCCTGCACCCCAGTGGCAGGAGTTTGCAGTTAGAACTTGTCTGATTGAAGACTACAGGAACAGGGCTCTGTTTTGAGATTTATTTTACTGGTTAATTGGGTAATTTGTTTAAAAGCCTTTTCTGATTGCTTGTAATCATCTAAAGCTGTTTTAAGTGTATTTTTTACTGTTTGTAGTCATTTAAAGCTGTTTTAAGAATGTTTTTTACTGTTTTTGCCTTATCATTTAAAAAAAAATCATTGTTTCCCACCTTTCTAAGCTAGTATAGTCCAGTTTTCAGGCTAGTGTTACAATTTTCTGAGTTGCCCATACTTTACTGGATAGAGGGAGGTTTCTCTGTTCACGCATGAGAGAGGGAGCTTTGAGCAGCCAACTGTCCCTAGAGGAGTGGTTCCAGCCCAGAAGTTAGTAGTTTATAGGCCATTTTGGGCTAATTTCTATCTCTTTCATTTCTTTGCTGTAAAAAAACGTGTTTGCACGGTTTTGCACGTCTGGGCAGCACCAGTTAGCTAGGGCTAAATTTCCCGGCTCCACCAAGTCTCCTCTTCAGTTTTTCCCTTGAAAGTAGTCTAACTGTCAACCTAAGCACTTAAAAAGCATCCTACAGTCCAGCACTTGCTCAGATCTAATAGCATGCACTAATATACTCCGACACTTGATTGCCCAGCAGGGCAAGGTTCATTATTCACCCCTCACCAACCAAGCGACTAAGCAGCTCACCCTACTATTCAGGCATGACCAAAGGGCAATTTCATGTATTCTCTCCAGTCCAGCTGGTGAACCTGGGTATCCTGAGGCAATGTTACAACTGCCTCATGTACACAGACAACCCTCTCCTCCTACCACAAAAAATTAACATATGCAAGAGATACAATTATATAGCTAAATTGGAGGCTAAGCTCTCTCCACCCAAGATTGGAACAGGCAGTCATGAGGAGAAGGTTAGCACTTGCACCACACCTTCAGCCTCGCATAGACATACTAAACCAGCACTGGCAAAAAATACACATAAATACATAAAAATCATACTCGGAGGCTTTAAATAAAAACCTGCAAAAGCATCACAGACCTCCAAAGCAGACACCCAAAAAACCTGCACCTCCCGTCACAAACCAGACAATACATAAAACACAAAATCAGTGTGCCGCACAATCACAGCCCTTAAGGCAAAATAACATACCTAACACACTAATAATAGGTGATTCTATAGTCAGGTACACTGATGTCCCACTCACTAGGCTGGACAAGGACAAGGTTACTGTCACCTGCCTGTCTGGAGCCAGACTCCGACACATAACACAAGCACTCAGATCACTCCAGAACAAGTACAAATATGACTCTGTCATTGTTCATGTTGGTGTGAATTACCTGAGACGTACATCCCTGGACCACGTGAAAAGAGACATGGAAGAGCTCTCTGATCATGTAGCCCAGGGGGGTATGACCCTCACCCTGAGTAGCATCCTGCCCTCACCAAAATGATACCTCAGTATAAAGAAAAAAATGATCAATTTCAACAATTGGCTAAGCTTCTGGTGTCATTCAAAGGGGATCCAGTGTCTGTCAGCCTGGGATGACATGCTCGACAAGCCTCGTTGCTTCGCAAGAGACGGCTTACACCTGTCACCCCTAGGCTTTTGAATAATGGCCAAGTCTCTTGCTGCCAACATAGTGCCTTTTTTAGGCAAGGCTCAAAACTCAAACCCACCTCCATAAACAGCACAAATAAAAAAATGAGGGTTATGCTACTCAACGCCAGGAGTTTGAATCTCAAAATGCATGCGCTCAAAGCACTCCTCAGTATGGAGAACGTCGACATCTGTGCAGTAACTGAAACCTGGTTCAAGGCTCCACAGAGCACCCCAGCACTACCGGGCTACAATTCATACCACACATTTTGGCCACAGAACATGGACCGAAACACAAAAGGAGGGGGTGTATCCATATTCATCAAGGATACCTACACCTCTAGGTTAGTAGTGCAGCATGATACCTCTGAGATCATCCATGACTAACATCAGGCAAATCTGCAATGCAAATTGTGGCCTGCTACAGATCACCCTCCATGACCCAGGACCACCACTCCCGCCTTTCTGGAGACACTGGAAAACATAAAGGTCCTGCCGAACACCCTGATATTGGGCGATTTCAATTACCTTACCATTAACTGGGAAAACTACTCAAGTACAAACTCCCAGGTCCAGTGCTTCCTGGAATTTATCAACTCAAATGCCCTGGATCAGCTGGTAAATTCCCCTACCAGAGGTGAAAACATATTGGATTTGGTCATCACCAACATAGGCGATAGATGTTCCGCACCGGAGGTCAACCCGTCACTGGTTAGATCAGACAGTAAAATAATAACTCTGGATGTCCACACCACATCACCACCCCCAACCAAGGAAACCACAGTGAAAAACTTTTCTATAGCAAACTTCACCTTACTTAAGACAGAGGTGGTAAGTTTCACAGCCCTCACGCTAAAGGATAACAGTGTCCAAGATGCAGGAACCTTTACAAATGCCACAGTAAAAAAAAAAAAACAAAGCACTTGGAGCCACCAATACCATGAACTACGATTTCATTAGACAGAAACTAATGCAAAAAAATGCTTAACTTGTTCACCACGTTTTTCGTCAACCATGTAACTTCTTCAGCAAAAAACACAGCATACATCACTCCCCTTGATATAGATATTATCACCCAAATTAATCCAATCACATTAAACATTCACTATGCCTTAACTGCTAATAAAAGCAGTCACAAAGGAAGCTGTTTTTCTTAAAAGAACATATATACAAAAAACATTTTCTTTAAAAAGTAACACAAATTATTTACCTCTGATCTACTTTAAAATATATATATATTTAATATGGAATCCTACTAAAAACTGTCATCTATTATTATAAAACATACTCCAGATTTATAAAAATACAAAGTTATCTAATATATATATATATATATATATATATATATATATATATATATATATATATATATATATATATATATATATATATATATATATATATATATGTGTGTGTGTGTCTGTGTGTGTGTGTGTATATATATATAGATACATATATATATATATATATATATATATATATATATATATATATGCACACATACATATATATGTGTATGTGAATATAAAATACATGAGTACCCTCTTGTGATAAAAATAATTATTGGATCTGAAACATAGCTAGTCTTTCATACTATAAATAAAATATAAATAACTTTTTATCCCTAGCCAAAATATAAAAAAGAAATATTCAAGTGGCATGTAAGACCCCAGGGTTAAATGAGCATATTTCAATGGTACTTGTACTGAAATTAAGAGCCGCAAGATTATAATAAATGGTTGTAGTGCTCTGTGTTTTAGAATGTTTTAAAGATTTTTTTATGAGTATGCTTGAATATTTCTTTTCTTCACCAGATATATTGAAGCACCGGAACCATGAGTTCAGAGGCCAAAACACATGCTCTATGATGTTCTAGTTTGTGTGCATGCCTCATTATGGTGTTCATCCATGGGTGTGTGTGCATTTCTGATGGGTGTCATCATCCACGGTTCCAGTGCATAGCCAGCATCCCTCAGTGAATGGCTGTGTGGGATGTCCCCCATAGAAAACATCTGGTACAGCTGTGATGCATGCCAGATATGGGAGTCATACTAACTGCCAGGGATATCAGCACACACATTCATGATAATCCCCTTGGCATTGCACATGACCTGGCAGTTGAAGTGGTACCCCTTGCGGTTAACATAGATTCTACCTTCCTCACTGGGTGGTGCCTTGATGTGTAAATGAGTGAAATCTATGGCACCCAGTACCTCAGGGTAGTGTGCTACACGGTGGAAGTATTGCATATTGCTGGCTCTCATCTCGGGGTGAAGGGAAAGAAATATGCTCACTGGCATGTGGTAGCATGGCATCCAGAAACTGGTGGAGTACCCTGGATGCTGATGCCTGTGAGACCCCCCCATCATGTCCCCAGCTTGTCTTTGGAAAATACCTGAGCTAGTATCCTTAGAGGTACATATACCGTTGTTTCCACTAAGATGGATTCCCCTCTGTTGATTCTGAGTCAGGGTTGAGGGCAGCAGAGCTCAGTGAGTTCTTGTAGTATGCCCTGTCCACCTTATAGTACTCTACAATCTCCATCTCATGTAGCTCCTGGAAGGTTAGCCTGGACCTGAGCACTCTTATCCTTCTCTGCCTAGGCCTGTTGGCAGCAGGAGCAGCATTGACTTCAGTATCTAGCACATACAGCTGTAGCAGACCTGCAGCAGCCCCTAGCATTCTCTCATTTAAAATTCCCAAGTCTGTATCCAATGGAGCAAAGTATGTGGGGAAAAAGCAGATTGTAGGGTGTATGCATACTTTGCAGTGTTCTGCTGTAGGTGCTGACTGTGTGAATGACTTCATGTGATGCATTGCACCCACCTAGTGCTGATGAGTTGGATGAACAAGCCAAAAATGCTTAATGCCTTCTGATTCTCTCTGTTTAAATTGCTATTTCAGATCTTATAAACATTACATCATCTTTTACACTTGCCTGGTGTTCCCAGGCTACACATTAACTACATTTATATTCTTAACATCTCCCGTTTGTTATCTTGCAGCTGGTCAGGAACAGAGCAATAAAAATACATTTGCATGTTTAAATCTAGCAGTTTAACTCTTGGTTAAAACAATAGAAAGAATTTCTTCATCTAGACTTTTCGACACCACTGTTTATTTCAAAGGGTCACCACATGCTTTACTTTGGTCAGTAGAGGGCACTGTTGTCTCATTTATTTCAGGTTCCACATGTAACAGTATTTCTTTACGTTTAAGACACGCCTGTAGTTTACATTCATATTACAAATGATAGACTTGTGTATAAAATTCTGTTTGGTTAGGCTGGCAGCCTTCACCCTTCTCTACCAGGCTTCACAATAGTAAATATAATTTTGAAACAGTGGCCCATCAGGTACTATTTAGTCAAATGACCAAAATCAACTTTGTGGAAGATTTAGTTATATATTTATGTGATTATTTTAAAGATAGAACCTTCTAGTTTGCCTTAACAATCTCAGAAACAGGTAATATAAGGAAAGGGATCCCAAAGGCCTCAGTGATAGGACCTCTGATTTATCCCTATTCATCAACAGTCAAGCCTCCTATCTCCCAAATATCAAATGCACACTATATTCAGATGTTATTGTGTTTGTAAGAGACATACATTTCTGAATACATTGAATTGCCAATTTCAAAATGATTTTACTAAAATACAGAAATGGTTCAAAGCCAAAAAACTAAATACCCACCCCAAAAATCCACAGTTATGGTATTTGGAATACAAAAAAGGGTAGATCAGAGTTAACCACTGCACAACCAAGATCCAGATGGTACACACATTCCAAAAATGAAATACAAAAATAGGGTTAAGTTAGATAATAAGTTACCCTTTAAAACATAAGCAGAACAGCTGAGAGATAAAGTCTTAAAGCAGCTCAAAGCTAGGGATGTCACCTTTTCAAATGGCCAAAGTGGGACATTTTTGGTACAAGCGTTAGATTTTGCAGGGCTAAACATACCCACAGCCAGAACAAAGGACAGAACTTCACTTTTTTGCCTAAATAAAAGCTTATTCTTATAGCATTTTAGTTGCTTATTCTGTTTCTTATAACATTTAGGTGTTTCAGATACATAACTGTTTTGTGCAACTATTACATAAAATATAGGAAATAAGTTTGTCCTAAAATCTCAGGACATTTGCCAGTTTTTCAATTTTTTTTGCTGGACACAACTGCCCAAAGAGGGACTGTCCCTCACAAAGTGGGACAGGTGGTAACCCTACTCAAAGCATTCTGTAGAATATTTATTTTATTTTACATTTGGTTACTGCGAAAGTCTAACTGGACACGCCCTTTTTCAGCAAAGGTCCAGGGAGAAATGCTCCACATATGACAAAACACATACAACATAAGCAGAGTACATTTACACAGGTACAGAAGCATGACATTTTTATCTTTTACATTATTTCCCAGATACAGAAGCAAGATGCTTTACATAATATGTAAAGGCATTTAATGGTAGCTATCTTAGTTGATATTACTTGTAATTAGATGAGTTTAAAGACACTGTTCTGTTTGAGTCGTAAAACTGCATATATAATGCTGTTAAGCTGGGTTAGTATACACTATACTTTCAGGAGGGTGACATATTTAATGTTGTGTAGCTAAATGAAATATACCACCTGAATAAAACCTGAGGCTTGTTCTTCTTCATCCCATACTTGGAGCATCCATTGCCACTTAATCAAAATTTGTAACAAAATTCAGCCATATCTCAAACAACAGAAGTAAAATACTCAGCATTTATTATATGAAAGGGAACACTGCTCTGATACCATACTCAGCGCCAAATGGTTCCTAGTTGAAGCCAGAGCATATTTTTAATTAAATACTCTTAACCTACAGACTTCTGAATTTACACTTAAAACAACGTACTTATAATCAGAAGCAAACACTATAATTTAAGAAATCAAGAAAGCCTGCAACTATACAGATCCCCCATACACTGGCAATGGCAGAAAGAAAGCACTACACATAGATGTAATGGAATACAAACCAGACAACATGCACATAGCCAGCAGCTAGCATAAAAAAAACATCAGTCAGGGCCTTGTTGTCTAACCTTTTCTCAGTCAGGGCTTTGTTGCCTAACCTATTCTCAGTAAGGGCTTTGTTGCCTAACCTTTTCTCAGTCAGGGCCTTGTTGCCTAACCTTTTCTCGTCAGGGCCTCATTGCCTAACCTTTTCTCAGTCAGGGCCTTGTTGCCTAACCTTTTCTCAGTCAGGGCCTTGTTGCCTAAACCTTTTCCTGTCAGGGCCTCACTGCCTAACCTTTTCTCAGTCAGGGCCTGGTTGCCTAACCTTTTCTCAGTCGGGGCCTTGTTGCCTAACCTTTTCTCAGTCAGGGTCTTGTTGCCTAACCTTTTCTCAGTCATGGCCTTGTTGCCCAACCTTTTCTTCCCAGATTCATGAGCATGACATTATCATAGATCACCATTCCAGTGCTTGTACTGCTATTTCCTGAACTGGATATGCCTGCAGCCCTGTCTAGAACTGCGAAAAGGTCATAATAGGCATTGGTTTTCCTAAAAAGGCCATCCTAAATACCTAATAGCTTTTCTCTATATTGGCTGTGAAGGAGATATTGTATTAGTTTTGTATCATTCATGCAATTGGTTTGTCCTTCCTGCTCTGCACTAACATATGTAGCCAATGCCATGTGACTATGCTTAGAAGGTAGTGGCAATTTCAAGCAGTATAAAATGGTGCCAGTGAATCATATATAAAATATAAGTTCTAAATTATGAGTAGTGTTTAATATCACAGCACATTTGTATGTCATCTGCATATCCCTAATATGCACTTCAGGAACAAGTTGTACGCTTTGACCATTTTACTTGATGGGTAATTAGATGATTCAGAAATAGTCATACTGCATGGGCTAATTTGCCTACATATTATACAGCATTATATATAAGTGCAGGGTTTGATAATGCAGTTTGAATGTTTTAGAGCACACTTGGATTTATAATTATTCTATATGTTGAAAATGTCCCTAGACTATGGATACTTCAGGATTTCTCTTGCAAGATGTATTTTTCTAGCAACTTAAAGGTTTACACCTATAGAACATTGCTCATGTGTACTAAGAGTCCTGCTATGCAGAGGTGTGCCTTGTTCATATATGCTGTGATAAGAACTATGTGTACCTCAATATCACAGATTACAATTCTATTCTCTGTATGTTTAGATTTGGAGATACATGTTTCTTTTAGCTGGCTACCATCAGCATAACCCTGTGATACTACTACACAACTTGTCAACCCACCACCTAAAATCTGTCTTTTCCTGTGGACAGAAACATGGCCAGTAATTGTACACTTATCTGTCCCACTCAGTATACTATGATACAGATGTCATCAATTCCACATGATGTGGAAGTTGGCAGAGGTTGGATGCCTTTAGCTCTACTGAGAATGAAGTTAATCTGGAAGCACTCAGGACCCATAGGTAGTGCCTGTTGAAGTGGAATGTGTGTGTGTGTGTGTGTGTGTGTGTGTGTGTGTGTGTGTGTGTGTGTGTGTGTGTGTGTGTGTATGTGTGTGTGTGTGTGTGTGTGTGTGTGTGTGTGCATTGTTTTCTGTGTGTGTGTGGGGGCGTGTGTGTTTTTTTCTGTGTGTGAGTGTGTGTGTGTTGTTTTTCTGTGTGTGAGTGTGTGTGTGTGTGTGTGTGTGTGTGTGTGTGTGTGTGTGTGTGTGAGAGTGCACACACTAATGATTAGGCTGTACTGGAGCAGTTGTGGAAGACACTGCGCTGTAATATCAATGCTGTGGATAGGCATTTGGGCATTATAATATACAGGAGCAACCACATTAGTGCCATAGGCATGCTGCATGCATGATTGGTACTGCTGAGGTGAAGACACAAAAAAGAGCACCTGAAAGGCAAGAGTATAGTGAGTAACCAACCAGAGACCACCACACTGACACATGTGGAAGAGTCTATATACCCCTTAGTGAGAGAGCAGAAGCAGTGTCATTCCTTGGAGGTATGGACATCAGTGCTCGGATAGCTTAGGCTCAATGTGTCTCAGTATGACATGTAATAGATGTCTGTGTACCAGTACTGCCAATACAAAGTGTAAGCTGACCTCATTATTCCCTTGCCTATGTATTGCCATGGAGACATCAGAAGTGCAAAAACAGAATGATGGCAGGGGAGGCATGTTTATGTCGTATTTCTGGTGCTGAATAAGCATCATTATCATGGATGGCACATGGTCACACTTTTGGCATATGCAATCATGTTCACTATGGAGTATTCACAGGACAGACCATTGCAATTGTGTTTTGTGTGGGGGCTTGAGCAGGGTAAATGGCTTATGTTGTCAACCATGATAGGGCTGACAATAATGCTGAAACATTTACACAGCAGTCATCATCAGATGACACAGTGGGACTGCCTGACTCCATCTTGGGTAGTCCCTAGGGCCAATAGACTAGTACCTACATATGAACCTATGAACCTATGAACACTGTATACATCATGATTGTCATCTTTGTTTGGCAGTCACAGAGGATTAATGAGTTGTTTCCTGTGGTCAAATCATCCAGGGTTTGATTCCCTCAGCCTAAACGCACTGCATGACTCTGACCAACTCATTTAACCACACTGTGCTCCCAGGTTGAGTCTGAAAAATGTCTGTGGAGATCAGTTCTCTATCCCAAAAAACAAAAATAAACACAAAAAACAGTAACAGCCTAGGATGAATCAGTCTATATAGTCTGACTGCTCTGCATCTCTGGAGGAAAGAAAATTCTATGCCTGTGGTTCCAACAGTTCTGACCCTAACAGGTGCCACAGCAAATGATTGCACTATGTCTGATGTCATAATGTGCAGCATAATGCAGCCTCACAGGTTCACCTGATACCATCAGCCATCACAGTTGGCAGCTGACATGATGGAAGCACTCGGAATGAATCAACAGATGTGCAAGAATGTTCTGCAGGCACAGTCTGCAGTTACTCAGTTGAGCATACAGCTGAAGAATGCTTCCTAACACTTCCATCAACATCATGTGACATGGTGTCCACAGAGGCCTATGACATGGTGGCACACTGTACTTCCACTGCCATCTCCATGAACAGGATTTTAAATGCCATCATCACTACCCAGACTGCCAATGTTATCCTTGATCAGGATGGTGTATGTAACAGGGAGAGCCATGTACTGGGGCCTTTGCAGGATTCACACTCAGCACCAGAGGCAGGGTGAATACAGTGCCTGCCACCCCTCATCATGAGTGGTGAAGACACCCACCCTCCACTGGCAGGACTGCTCACCAGCAGCCTCCATCAAGATGAAGGTCCCATAGTACCATATCATTCCTGTTACAGGAGGGTCTGAGTACTATTACCAAAAGCTAGCACCTGGTCAAAGTCATGAAGTGACATCCCATCCACGTCACAAGATGATGTCCTTTCAGACAAAAAGTACATTTCTGTGCAAGACAAATCTTCATCTCCTGTGGCATGATCCCCATCCAGTTTCCATTGATGGGCTTGCTCTATTATGTCCCTGGGCAGCTGTGCACAATATGATGATAAGTGCAACTCACTACATCCTACATCCTGTGTATCACTTGTACTGATGTCTTATTTACAGTATGACCTGACCATGCACTGCAGAGCATAGCCTGTCATTAACACTGCAACCATCACATTGCATATCCTCTCACTAACACTGCATGCACTATGTTTGTTATCAATTACACTACACAGTCACTATGAGCTCATCATGGTCCACAGCTTTGGACTAGACATCATCATGCCTGTCCCCGTCTGGAGGGGGTGTCATCCTGTATGTGCTTCCTCGTGTTCAGTCTTGATGTCTTTGGTTGATGCTTTCACTGCAGCTGTAGTGTCTGTGCTGTGTGGAATTTGTCCTAATGCAGCTGTACCATGGCACTGGCCAACTTGTTTCCTCAATATCATATTGTCTATCAAGATGCAGTCTACAATAGATTGCAGGTTGTTGTGGGTAGTATTGCAGTGACCCCGTCATACTTATTACATCAGAGAAAACATGCCTTCAAGCAGGCCAGATGCCTATTCTGTGATATTTTGTGTCTCTGCATGTGCTGTTTTGAATTGGATTTCAGTGAAATTTCTTGGATTGCATTTAGGTGTCATACATTAGGGTGTAGGTGGCATCCATCATCACCTGCAACACACAACATACATGTTTGGGGGTTTAGAACATATGTATACTCTGAATACCTGTACATAATTATTTGCCCACCATGTGTGTACTTACTAACTAGATGACCCTGCAGGAAGACACCTTACTGAACTGGTGACATAGGTGTTATATGTACCATTTGTGAAAAACCATGAAAACTGTCGGGGTGCTGAACACATACAATGGTAATTCCCTCTAATGGAGCTTTGGAAGTTTGTAATGTGACCAACTTTTCAGCACAAACTACTCTTTTCACTGGTAGCATTTATTAGATTCCAGGTCTTGATATGGATTTTAACATTCAAAATAAACGTAGTAAATATTAATTGTGCAACATTTTATAAACAACTTGCAATAGGTTGGTAACTGCTAAAACTGTCAGCAACATTTTGTTTATCCACCTGTGAGTGTTCACATGAGGCTAGTTATGTCTGTCTGTGTCAATTGGTAGTTGAGATAATTAGAGAAACGTGAGGATTACAACAATACAAATAAACAGCTAGTACATGCGCATCAATTAATATCTCATTAACTGCACTAGCCAAGGGAGACATGTCAGTGCAGAACTACTGCCCAGCATGTAAGCTTTAAAATGAAATATTTCAATTACTTGTATGAAGAATGGCTTTGGAATTATTAATTTAAATTCAAAAAGCTAATGTTTGACACCTGAGTAACCCCCTAGATGTTTTGCTGTGCTTTAATGAGTTACTTTGTTAACCCAGGTTTATCAAGATGGGCAAGGCCTAATTTCACCAGAGACTAAAGAAGAGGAATTCAGTACAATTCCAAAATATAAATAGAATGTCTTAGCTTCACCTCTCTTTCCCAGAAATCCCTGAGAAAAATTGTTGCAACAATGGCTATTGCATTACTGATTCACAATCATACCTCTCTAAACAGAGGACATTTGTTTATACACATCTTTGACTGTAATATGTTAAGCTATAGGAAAAAATACATCAATGGGATTCAATAAAACATGGTCATTTTCCAGTTTACTATCAAAATGTTGAAGTGCTGTTGCATATTTAGTCACATGGCTGACCCAAAATGTTGAAAATGAAAATACCATGTTGCAATAAATGTTGAATGGAAGACACACTACGTCCGACATTCGACATGCCTGACTTCCATTTTCGAATGTAGATGAGTCCTTCTATGTTTTTGCAGGGGGACAGATCCCCTTGGGCCCCACACCTCTTTCAAATAATATATACCAACTCCAACATTGCACTACAGTGAGGAAAATTCCCCATTTCCTACTATAACCGCGATCTCAACCCCAATGCCGAATACAATAATGAATGCAGCTTTATTTTCATTATTATGGTTCGTAAGACTTACTTTTAGCATTCTGATACGTTGGAACCATGATTTCACCCGAACGGTATTCAAAGTACTACAGTTCAACATTTTGGTAGTAAACAGTTTTCCACCATGTGCACATTCTAGACTCAGTACGTGCCATGTATTGACGTGCAGCAGTGCACGAAGACGATAAACACTTCAGCATGGTAATTACAGCATAAGCAGCTAAATTACATTCTAATTAACCAATCTAACATGTGGTGCTATTCAGCAAGCTATAAAGCAACACTATAGACTCCGTGCTGGTGTTACCATGTATTCCAAAACTTTTGGAATACAGCCACAGAAAGGAGTCTACATGGACAGAATAAAAAGTAAAATGTGTGAGATTTGTACAGAACGGACCTTAATATGTGACAGCATTATGAATGCAACAAAAGGAGAGTAACAACAGCAACATAATCCTTTTTTCTGCCATAACAGAAATACAGCTTTGTTCACCCCACACCCAGATGAACAGTACACTTGTAAAGAATGTAGACAGATAAAAGTGCAAAAGTGTGTACTAAACAAAATAAATTTGAAAACAACTAAACAGATGTCTCATAGTTACATGTTAGCATATGCAATATGTAGCTGACGAAATGCAGGCATATCTTGTAAACATCATTACTCCTCTGTGCAGATATATCCCAAAGTAATATCCTCTCTTCTGTGTTCAACACATAAACAATTTGACTCTCTTTCAGTTTCTCTAGCTACACAGTTGTAGTCTGGTGTAGATTCAGGGCTGTCAGCATGGTGAAGATGCAAATGAGGTCTGAACTCATTAGTATTGCTGAATCCCCAAAAATTGGATCCATGTAAGATGTAAACAGTGCAGGCACTGTTGCACTGTTTGTGTTTAATGGTTAGCAACTGTGAATGTTTAGTGTGTCAGATTAGACTTATAAAGTGTTACATGTATGTCTGTTAAAATTGTTAATGCAAGTAAGCAGCAGGCAGTTCAAAGGTTCTGTTTCATTAACATCCAACCTCCTCTTCATTTGTTGGTAAATTGTGTTTTCTCTGTCAGTTTTTTATTATTATTATTTTATTTGTTGGCCAATGCTTGCATGATGTGGCACTTAGCACAATCATGCCAGACGGAGGAATGAATAGAAGTTTTGTTATGCTTATCTTGTCTGAGCAGCACTGCATGATCCGCACCGCCACCTAAACATGAAACCCAAAAAGTGAGTGGATCCATTGCTTCTCCAGCATTGGTAAAGTCTGACAGTACTGAGTCTCTAGAATACACCTGCTACTTAACTGACTCTGTGGCACACCAGCGCACAATAATGTATTAAAAAAAGAAATGGCGAAGAGAGGACAGTGCAAAATGGGGAACACCAGCGCACGATAATGTATTAAAAAAAGAAATGGGGAAGAAAGGACAGTGGCAAAATGGGGAACAAGCAAGGGGAAGAACAAATGGAAAGCAATACAGGAATGTGCAGGATACAGGTGGTAAGAAACCATAGCTATCCATTTCCTCAACAGTAAAAATTGATGATATATGCAGAATATTAGCTGAATTTGGACTGTCACCTCCAGAGAGAGAGAGAGAGGTGACCACAACACAATCATGTTGTATAGCCAACTGCACTGAAGCAATTGTCCCAAGAAGACACCTGTGTAAAATGGAGAGTTATGTATGGGACGTTTTTTTTTTTTTTTTTTTGTGAGATAGGTTTCTGTTGGAGACGGAGAGAGAGAGGAATGTTGGGGAATGTACATAGGTATGTCTAGGTCTGGAAAGTTGAGTAGGTGAAGAAGCAATTGCAGACAGAGAAGACAAGAGACAGGGACAGTGATGGACACAAAAGGTTGGTGGACACCATGGATGGGGTGAGGGTGGGGACATCTAGGACCCATGCTTATCAAGCTGGGTGACAGTCAGAAATGAATCCTCATCCACTGGACTGTCATCACTATCATCTCACTTGTCTATTGGTTGGAACAATCGACTTCTGCTTCTCCTCCTTTTCCCTGTCCTATGTAAAATGAGGGACAGCAGTCTGCCCATCTGGCATAGGCATGCACTAGTGAGGTGCACAAAGCTATGCCCCATCCCTGGCAGCTCAGAATGGGTGATAAACTCACCACCTATACTACTATTCCTCAAGGGAACCACTGGATTATCCTCTGGGGCAGAACTACCTGAGCTGGCAGGTATTGCAGGGGCAGTAAAAGTGGTGCTGCTAGATCGACTCCCCCACCATGCTGGGCAATGGCACCTGGGAGGGTGAAGTGGGGGGAGATGATCCTAAGGGGCAGGCCTACCCTGCTGTGGAATATTTTGTGATGTAGTACACATGGATGACATAGACACATTTTGATGATACATAATAATATAAAACAATGAAAAAAAATAAAATGATAGAGCTAAAGGTTGGGGTGAGAAAAAAAGAGATAAGATTAGTAGCTTCTTATGTAACATACAATGCATTAATACAATTATGTGACTCTGTTATCTTAACCTTTACTCTTAAGACTACCACTTCCTAACAGATAACTACTCCTTTTAAGACGTCCGGCTCCTACCAGATGCACACTTTACTCCAGATTGCAACAGGTACTGCTTTACATGTGCATATATTGCACATATGCATGTTCCATTTATATAGATTACAGTTTACAGCAGGGCATGTGTGTCACTGGCACAGAGCTTTTACTTTAAACCCTTAAGTTACACATAATGTAAGAATTAGCAGTATTGTATAGTTAGGAAGTGTGGTATTTGAACCCACCACTTCTGACTAAAGTCTAATATTGTACTTTTGGTTTGTGCTACAGACTAATACATGCATACTTGCTTTTACAGCTGGAATATGCATGCTCAATTTGATACTTTATAAAATGCCAAACAAGCTATATTTGTTTGTGCTACAGATTAATGCATGCATACTTGTCTTTACAGTTGAGATACACATGCTCAGTTTGATACAACTGTATAAAATACCAAAAAAGCTATGTTTAGCTTTTAGTACTACAGTAACACGACGCATCTGCTGCATGCATTCCACATGCCTCCCTTATCCTCATCAGTCTAGTGCCATGAATCCTCACATTGCACTCTCTTTCCATGGCAGCTGTGGAAAAAAACAGAACAAAACAAAATATCGTTATGAATACCAGTCTTCCCTATATTCAGCTTTTTAAGCCTTACAAGTACTCTCTGCAGTTGATATTTACACATCTGTGGGATTTCCTCTGTCCTAAATTCCTCGATCCAAGCATTAAGGTTACCCCTTCTTCTTCTGGAGGTCACTGTAGTGTTGCCTACACTTGTCACCAGTGTGAGGAATAGTGGTGGCACTAGTAACAGCCCAGGCCAAACTATCCCAAACCTCTGACTTATACTGGGACCCAGAGTAGTCCTCCTGCAGCAACCTGGCAATGTGGTGTTTCACTAAGAGTCCAACAAAAATCTTGGACTCCTGGCCATCCCATAACTAAACTCTAAATCTAACACCCTCTCCATGAATGCCTACCATGTCTAGCATGGATCAAGAGCAATGGAGACTAATGGTCTCACACTAGTTCCAGTTATTGCATTTATTGGGAATGTGCACTGCTTACCATCACACAAAAATGGTGCTTGGGTGTGCACATTGCCAAGCAACATGTTTGCACAATGGTTAGCAATGCCTAACAGTGGCAAGCAATACAATTTTAAGGTCATTTGATGTACAGACAGTTAAGTGTGTTAGTCAAATGTGAAGGCCATGCTAGTCCAGATAGCAGAGATGAACTTATAGGAACATAGTACGCATCATACCCACAGTCGTACATTTGATTATACATGGATAATACATGGATAAATAAATAAGTAAATAACTGGCACAATAATAGTGTCTCATCCCTCATACATATAATTAATATCAGCTACACTATGTTAAGTATTATAAGGGAGAGTGACTATATTGCTATAAACAGCAATGTCACAACAGTAAAACAAAGGTTGCACTTTCTGTACTAGAATCCAGGACTAACTGGACTGCAGCCCTACATTTATACCTGCTGCAAGAGGATTAGTTACATGACATCCCCTAATTTACTGTAATCAGTGTAATGTATTTGGTTTCTGTTTTTGGCTGTCTACTTTCTGGTGTCCAGTTGTTCAGTTTTCATAGTGTTATGCTTTACGGAAATGAGATAAGCACAGTCAAACCTGACATTCTTTTCCTCTGGTACTCTTGTTTTTGTTAATGGTGCATTGCACACAAAAAAGCAAGCATAAACTGCTCTTTTATGGGGGCAAAGGTGAGTTACTGTGACTATTCTTTTGGGGGAGCAAAGGCGACTTACTGCTATGGCACAAAGAAGGATCTGTTGCTCTTGTTACTCCTCTTGTTTTGCATCCTGCCTGTTGTTTGATCTTGTGAGGGTTGTGATTGAAGTTTGAAATTGCATTACTTTCTAACTTCTCTCTCTAAAGATTTCCCAGTAAAAATGCATGTTTCTAAACTGAGGGTATGCAGTGATCATCAGTACTTTTGAGAGGTATGACTGTGTGAATTTTGATGCCTGAGGCCTACTACTTACTAATGGACAGACACAAGTCAAATAAGTCTCTGCTGTTACATGTTACAGCAATGTTTGTACAAATACCCCACCCTTTACTTGCTTACTGTAACAACTGATGAAATGCAAAGTGTTAGAAAAATATGTACTTAAACATATATGAAGTGCTAGTTTAAAAGCAAATAGTATGTAATGCATTTTATTCTATTTTACAATATGGCAATAAGAATGATCTTACATGTAATTGCTTGAAGCTTTGGAGCTGCAGTGTGATTGAACTCTGACCCTGGCAGTAGCCAGCTCAGAAAGCTTATGTTTTTCACTAATGATTATCTGCTGGGTCAGGGAAATGCATGTATGAGGCATTGAATCGTTTCTTCCTTCCTCTGAGATAGTTGGCCTTGTGAATATTATCAGCACAGCTGCTAACAAGGAAGACAAAGAAGCGTATTAAGAAATGAACTGAGTATTGTATTCGAGCAGGACTGAAACCTTGAAAGAGCAACATTTACAGAAAGACATTATAACTGACCAGGTGCCTTGCAAGGCTGTATTATTCTCATGGGAAAACTTTTAAAAAGTATAACCTCAGCACTTTCTTATGAATAGAATATTGTAGACTATAGTGATATAAGTGCCCTGTGACTGACCATGTCAGTAAGGTGGGCAAAGCTGATTGTAAACACTATAAAATGTTGTATACTTCCTGAATGTAACCAGACAGAATTCTATACTTGTACTGTATGGTTTTCTGCCTCCTGGTGTACACTAGTAAAACGTTTTGAATCTGAATCTCCTGTGTTGGTGACTGTCATTTTAAAAGCCTAATGATTTTACAGTCTAATTCGTTGATGATTTATTTGACAGTTTGGTCCTTTCGTGACGGAATTCCCTTGGTAAGCTACAGGTCAGAGTGTATGGATGGTAATAAATCTGCGCAGGAGAAGTTGCCAAAATGGTTCTTCTTGAGTGAAAAGACCTCCGACTGAATTGTTGTGTGTAAAGAGGCTGTCCACTTTCTGATCTGTGGCCGAAGAGCGGAATTTGAACACTTTCATCACCAGGAGACTCAGGTAGGAAGAATTTCCCTCTTTACTTTTGTTTTAGATCAGGGACCAGGCTACAGTATAATGTTACTAAGATTTGTTTTAACAGATCAGGAACGAATTGCAGTACTGTATATTTGGTCATAGATCAGGAAAACAGAATAAAGTAGACAGTCATTCTAGACAGGACTGAACAGAGGGAAGAAGATACCACGTAGTAAGAAAAGGGTTACGTAACAGTCTTTTTTAAGACATGGGAAATCAGTGCACTAAAACCTTGCAAGATCCGCCCCTAACCAAAGAGACAAAATACATGCAATTACAGCATGCTGATATGTTAGGTATTATACAAAATGTGTTAACAAATATGAATTTGATGGTAAACTAGATAAACTTACACTAGTTAAACTCCTTAAACAGCTTAAATATGATGCAGGAGGTCAGGCAAAAAGCAGCACCAACTAGGCATACCTCAAGCACACAGATGAATTGAGGAAGCAAATCGTAAACAGAAGCTTAAAAATTCAAAAACATTTTTAGACAACAGAGTGAAAGGTCTGACAGACAGAATCTCTGAGAAATGGAAACTTAGAGCAGACTGGACTTGCATTAATCAATGCATACAACAGGAAAATGAGACAATAGATGGATATTATGCTAGATTATTAGAATGCTTTAAACAACAATTAAAAAAATGCATTTTTAAAAGGTTGCATTGCCCCTATCAGTAGCTTTATTACAAAGCATATGATAGATCACCGAACAAGCAGGCTGCAAGCCTTACTTGAGTATGCTAATGCTGAAAGACACTTTAATAGTAAAAAGAAAAAAAGGCACAAGTCTTCACTGCTGAAGATGGAGCTGAAGTATTTGTATTACAGTCAGGTAAAAAGGGCATCTAGCTAGGGACTGTAAACAAAATAAGAAAGCAATGACAGAAGATAAAGGAGATGAGGACTGACTATATGATAGTGATAACAATCAAAAATCATCAGGAAAGGTTAATAAACAAAAAGAAAATGTAAATGTAGTAGAGGGAATAGAGGAAGTACAAACAGATGTAGAGGATGAAAATGGAAATGAAATTTTAGATTTAGCATTGTTGAGCCTGGAGCTCTACCTAGCAGATACAAAACCAGAAGTGACACTTCTGGTGGAGGGAAGGAAGTCAAATTCCTGTGTGACTCAGGAGCGTCACGGATTTTGATACACCTCCAAGTTGCCAGAACATTCTGAATCACCTGACTATATATTAGTAAAAGCAGCAAATGGACAGCTATACAGGGAACCACTCTCCCATAATATAGCAATAACTGACCCTGTTTCAGGTATGACTCAGAAAAGTAAAATTGTAGTTTCTGCAAAATGTCCAGTAAACTTACTGGGAAGAGACCTTATGCAGATATTTGGCATAGCAGTAGTTCCTACCATGCAGGGTATGGAGGCACAAAGACAAATGGATGCTTTTGTGGTGTGATCGGAGGGTGAAGCCTATTATTGGTACAGCCAGGACCTAGTTACGACTGGTCCAGGGGCAGTAACCAAAGAACTGATGAACGTAGCCATCAGTAAGGTACCCTCCCTTGACACTGATCAGCAGCATTTGTTACATTGTACTCTATACTACTGTAGCACACCGGGACCTGATAAGGAATATGAGCAAGAATTGTTCAAAAATCCTGCTAACAGATTAATATTACGAACTTTATATTGGGATACTGAGGAAAACAGTGTAGTAAGCTGTTCATTACCTCAGGAATTCATGAAATTGTATAAGTCCAATAGACTGCCACATGTCAGCTTGACAAAAAACAAAAGTGTTAAATGGGCAGACTTAGAAAAAAAGGTAACAAGATGGGAAAACAGACTGATTTAGAACTGCCAGGACAAGGGATACAAAAACAAAAACTGAATTGGTTGACACAGACACATACAGCTGCACACTTGCAATCTAGTGAGGACAGCTGATTAGCATTTTTATTAAAAGAAAAAGAAAAGGCCTTGTGTAAAATTCCAACAACTCTGTGGTCAACAGGCAAGTTAGATGTAGGGCTTATTCAAACAGCAGGACCAGTTACAATTACCCCAAAGTCAGCTTTTAGACCACAGAAAAGACAATACCTTTTGAGAAAGGACGCAGAAGTAGGAATTAAGCCTATAATAGCAGCATTACTCAAAAAAGGAGTACTGGTAGAATCTCCTGATTCACCATGTGATACACCCCTATTTCCTGTTAAAAAAGCAAACGGGGAATGGCGGATGGTACAAGATTTACAAGCTGTAAATAATGCAGTAATACCTAGAGCACCCTCTGTGCCAGACCCACATACTTTGTTGAATGATTTGAAACCGCAACAGAAGTATTTCTCTGTGGTAAATATTAGCAATGCTTTCTTTTCAATACTTATACATCCTGATAGTCAATATTGGTTTGCATTTACATTTCAGGGTAAAAGGTATACATATACTTGACTACCACAGGGATATTGTGAGAGCCCAACAATATTTGCACAAAAAATGGCTAGCAACCTGGCAGGGTTTACCCCACCAGGATGTAGTCAAATTCTACTTTATGTAGATGACATCTTGCTAGCAGCCCCCACCCAGCAGCAGTGCAGGGCGGATACAGTAGCATTATTAAAATTTTTAGCAATACAAGGACACAAAGTAAACAAAAGTAAGTTACAACTTTGGAAAAAACAGGTTAGATACCTGGGATATGTGATATCCAATAAAGGTAGAATACTAGATAAAGGAAAAAAAAAAAAAAAAAAACAGCAATTTTGCAAGCACCCAAACCAACAACTAAGAAAGAAATAATGTCTTTCTTAGGTACAAGTAATTTTTGTTGGAGCTGGGTAACAAATTATGCTTTGGAATCTGCTCCACTGACTGATTTGATATATAAGACACCAATGGCAGTACAAGATATTTTACAATGGACAACAAAAGCAGAAATGGCTTTCTGTAGGTTGAAGCAGTTAATAGCTTCTTCATTAGTTTTAGGACTTCCAAATTATCACAAATGGTTCTTTCAGACCGTAGATTGTAAGCAAGGGTACATGACATCAGTATTAAAGCAACAACATGGGGATAAGCAATGCCCCATAGCTTACTATTCATCACAGTTAGACCCAGTGGTGCAATCTTTGCCTCACTGTGTACAAGCAGTAGTTGCAGCAGCAATGGCAGTGCAGGCTTCGGCCTCAGTGGTGTTATTCCACCCTCTCACATTGAGAGTGCCTCATGCAGTTGCAATAATTTTACTGCAAGAAAAAATGGCATACCTTTCTCCTGCTAGACATCTTTTCATGTATAACTATACTGCTGAGCCAACCTCATATGACAATTAAACAATGTACGACATTACTTCCAACTCCTGCGGTGGGCACACCACACAGCTGCCTGCAGGAAATTGAACAGTTAGCTTTACCTAGACAAGATCTTACAGATATGCCCTTGTATAATGCTGAGGTGATATATTACGTGGACGGCTCATGCAAAAGGGGTCCTACAGGAAAGAATCTGGTGGGGTATGCAGTAGTTGCAGACACTGAAATTTTAGAAGCTCAATCCTTACCACACAACTTATCTGCACAAGCAGCAGAGTTGATAGCTTTGGAGCATGTACTTTAGCAAAAAACAAGTGTGTAAACATATATACTGACAGTCAGTATGCTTTTTCTACAGTACATGTATTTGCACAACAATAAAAAAATAGAGGAATGATTATATCCAGTGAAAAACCTATTAATCATGCGCAATTTATTTTGGAGCTATTAGAATCTATTCAGTTACCTACCAAAGTAGCTATTTGTAAATGTATAGCTCATACAAAACAACAGGATAAGATTTCAAAAGGTAATGCACGAGCTGATGCAGCTGCAAGGCAAGCAGCCTCAGACTCAGAAACTTTATTTTTGAATGAGGAATTACAACCCTCTGAGATTTTAGATTTAGACATGTTAAAAACAATGCAAATGCTTACTACAAAAGCAGAAAAACAAAAATGGGTAAAATGACGTGCAATTTTTGAGAATGGACTGTACATTTCCAAAGAAAGAAAACCAATATTGCCGTCTAATTTATTTAAATATGCAGCTTTGTTGAGCCATGGGCAGTGCCATGTCTCAACAGGGGGGATGGTACAGTTAGTTCCAAACATATGGATACATAAATTATACAACAAAATTTTGTGCAGCTTGTCATACTTGTAACAAGCACCATGCACAAGGAGTATTTAAAACCAAGCAAGGAAGTTTTCCTATACCACCATACCCATTCCACACTATTTGTATGGATTTCTTAGAATTAAATAAATGTAAAGGGTTTGACTCCCTCTAAAATGTTTTTTGGGAGAGCATATTATGTGCCTCAGTGAAAAGCTCTCATGCCTGCAGAGCAGGAGGCTGACAGTTCATTAGCTAATTATATAAAGAAACTGTTAATGAATAAATCTGTTTTGCAGTTTAACTCTTTCAGATGAAAGACAGAACAAACGGTAGAAGCAGTTTTGGAACCATGTACCTGGATCTGGTTGAAGGTGGAAAGGGTGAGTCCAAAGTGGGAAGGTCCGTACCAGGTCCTGTTGGCAACGCCTACTGCAGTCAGAGTAGCTGAGAGGACGTCCTGGGTTCATTTGACGCATTGTAAACCGGTAAAAAAACTTTCAACTTGATAAGAACTTTGTGACTGATACACAAGGGCAAAATGGTCAAAAGTAAAGCAAACAGAAAAGCAGAGCAACCCCAGAACTATTGCATAATTATTTTGTTAGCTGTGCATTTGTTGACTATAAGTGTGACAATTTTTCTCTTATTGTGGCTTTTTCCTGCACTCAACCACACGAGTGAAAGTGAGAAAACGTGATAAACTGTCTATAGACTGGCATCCAAATTTTAACACATACCTGGCCATAAAACGTGTGTATGCAGAGACTATGAACATTTCAAATTGCTGGGTTTGTACAGCTATACCAACAGCATATGGAGGACTGTTAATAGCCGCTGTCCCTCTGGGGATAAATGAGACTTGGGAAAATTTGCTTTTTGATACAGGAACTGTGAGATCACAGGACAAAATAGCTTTATTTTTACCTGTCACACAAAAAGGAGTTGTATGTTTCTACAAAAGTGATACCCTCCAGGTGGGCTGGAGTAATTGTAATATAACAATGTCTTATAAATGTTACATTAAAGTCAGAAGTGGGGGTACTGTTTGTAATACTAATTATGATTCATATCTGAGTTCAATGAAAACTACATTAAATGCAGTACGTGACAATCCAGTCTTAACTAAACAATTGTCTATTAAAGATAGGAAAATGTTTCATGCAGGGATAACACGTATTAGTACCAAAGTAATGATTTTATTTGTGGGAAAAAGGCATATAAATGGTTACCTGAGAACTGGTGCGGCAGTTGTTTTTTTGCGTTATCTGGTTCCAGCAATAAGACATACTGCAGAATTACCTTTGGGTAAGATACGAAATGTAAGGGAAACAGCTTGAAAATCTGAAGGTCCAGTTAAGAAACCTGTGAATCCAGTTGGGAAGATCGAAGCTGGTTGGAAAGACCATAATTCAGTAAAAGACAAAAGTAAATTGACTCATATGGACTTGGGCAACAGTGTTATATCCTGGGCAGGAATACTACCAGCCTATGGAGCAGTCAAATTGATCTGGGAGCTGAGGAAGCTGTCAAGACTTCTCAAAGTAATGAGTAATGCAACTTTTTCCACCCTAGAATTGGTGACTGATGAACTGAATGCAATGAGAACTGTTGTGCTACAAAATCGAATGGCTCTTTACTTCACCCTAGCGGTAAGAGGTGGTACATGAAGAAGAATGCTGTGCTTTTATCCCTGAGAATCGTCACGAGACAAATAATCACCTAGAGGTAATTCAGCAAGTATCAGCAATGACTAAACCAGGCCCAAACCCACTGACGGACTTTTTCCAGAATCTGTTTGGGGGGGTGGGGTTCCATCCTATTGAACATTTTAATTGCTATTTGTGTGGGTATACTCCTAATAGGAGCATGTGTTTACTGTGGAATTCCCTGCATGAAAAGATTAATCAAAGATTTTGTTGATATATCTGTTACTGAAACTTTTTACCAAGATGTTGAAATTGAAAGATTGATTTCAGATGATGCTTTTTCTAAAGTATAGATTAAATGACTTGCCTAGTTAAAAGTCCTTAAAAGGAGAAGGCTAGGGAACAAAATGATATTGTTTATGTTTCTAAATAGAATAAAAAGTATTAAAAGGAGGGAGAATGTTAGAAAAATATGTACTTAAACATATATGAAGTGCTAGTTTAAAAGCAAATAGTATGTAATGCATTTTATTCTATTTTACAATATGGCAGTAAGAATGATCTTACATGTAATTGCTTGAAGCTTTGGAGCTGCAGTGTGATTGAACTCTGACCCTGGCAGTAGCCAGCTCAGCAAGCTTATGTTTTTCACTAATGATTATCTGCTGGGTCAGGGAAATGCATGTATGAGGCATTGAATCGTTTCTTCCTTCCTCTGAGATAGTTGGCCTTGTGAATATTATCAGCACAGCTGCTAACAAGGAAGACAAAGAAGCGTATTAAGAAATGAACTGAGTATTGTATTCGAGCAGGACTGAAACCTTGAAAGAGCAACATTTACAGAAAGACATTATAACTGACCAGGTGCCTTGCAAGGCTGTATTATTCTCATGGGAAAACTTTTAAAAAGTATAACCTCAGCACTTTCTTATGAATAGAATATTGTAGACTATAGTGATGTAAGTGCCCTGTGACTGACCACGTCAGTAAGGTGGGCAAAGCTGATTGTAAACACTATAAAATGTTGTATACTTCCTGAATGTAACCAGACAGAATTCTATACTTGTACTGTATGGTTTTCTGCCTCCTGGTGTACACTAGTAAAACGTTTTGAATCTGAATCTCCTGTGTTGGTGACTGTCATTTTAAAAGCCTAATGATTTTACAGTCTAATTCTTTGATAATTTATTTGACACAAAGATATGCCATAACATTATTAAAGAATACAATCCAGGTTCAGGACTTACCTTGTAGATGCAGCAGTTGCCACAGTGTTAGTCCAGGACTGACTCTGTCTGATACAAGCAGGACATAGATAATACATGGGGAGGTAAAGGTTGTGTGAGTTGCCTGGCATTGATGTTACTATATGTATGTGAGTAGAAGGAAGGTTTTTGGACCCTAAGTGGTGAGTGAGTATGCTATGTATTGTATCTTAGCCAATGCAAGGGCATACTGAGCACATGTATGTTTGACTACACCCACAACAGATGGTGTTTGAATTACACAAGATTAACACAAACTGTTGAAACCACAAAAAGCCTTAACGAATATACATCTATTCGTTGTGTGCTAAAACACATTGCACTGAGAAGATAATAATATGAAAATACATACATTGAAGTACGGCTGTTGTTGTTGTGCTTGTACATATACAGATATGTATATAATGGTTCTTTTATTGCTTTTTATAGTTTATTTTTATAGAAAAATTTTTATAGATGTTATGTTGCCTTAAATATGTAATTGCAATCAAGTTCACAATTACGTTATTAGGTTAAAGTATATATAGCCTTGATTTTTAAAATGGAGTTTGTCTGAAGAAGGAAAGCTATTTGGTTTTCCGAAAGTGCTTACAATAAATTTGGTTAAGTAGTTAAAGCAGTTTTGGTGTTTGCTCCTTCAACTTCGCTTTTTGTGTTTTCAACAGATGGTGGTTCCCCCTCTGACTCCTCATCTGCCTGTGGCTGTGGTGACCTTGGCATTGGTGGTGGGATGTCTGCCCCTTCCCCTTACTGATCCTGCTACAGCTGTTTCCTCAGGATTATGTTGTAAAGCATGGCACATACTGTGAAAATGTTGGTACATGTCCGTGGATTGTGCTGCAGGGTTCCACCAGTTGTATCTAGGCACTGAAACCTTGACTTCAGCAGCCCAAACTTGTACTCTATGACATTTCTGGTTTGAGCATGTGCCTCATTATGGCATTCTTTAGTGGGGGTGTGAATGCATTTATGATGGGCGTCGTCAGCTATGGTTCCAGTGCATAGCCTGCATCCCCTGGTAAATGACCCTGTGGGGTTTCCCTGCCTAGAAAACATCTGGTACAGTTGGGAGGTATCAAGGCAAAAAAAAAAACTGCAGTTAACCACGTTTGAG
Organism: Protopterus annectens; assembly: GCF_019279795.1. NCBI lineage: Eukaryota > Metazoa > Chordata > Ceratodontiformes > Protopteridae > Protopterus > Protopterus annectens. Next base: position 837,115,355 of record NC_056750.1, on the reverse strand, counting down.
TTCAGGTACACACACAGGAATAACACGAACAGTAGAAACATTCAACTCTTTAATAAAATAAGGCAATGCTTTCAGGTTTCCGCTTCAGTTGGCCTACAGCTCCAA